>NW_027503339.1:0-23784 GCF_021521415.1 Bidens hawaiensis
GATTCATGGTATATCAAATGGATGTCAAGACATCGTTCTTATATGGTGAAGTTGTGACACCCGGTAATTTCCCAATCCTATAAACTAAGTAATCAACCTAATAATTAGGTGATTGTGAATATTAGGCGCGCTATATTAGAATCAGCGCGGACATGTGTTATGTGCGCCCTGCGCGAGCGCGCTATATTAGAATCAGCGCGGGCATGTGTTATGTGCGCCCTGCGCGAGCGCGCTATATTAGAATCAGCGCGGGCATGTGTTATGTGCGCCCTGCGCGAACGCGCTATGTTAGAATCAGCGCGGGCAATTGTTATGTACGCCCTGCGCGAGTGTGCGCGATTGTAGGAACCAGCGTGGGCATATGTTATATGCGCCATGCGCGAATGTTTTGGCTTTATGTTTTCATGTAACTTAACTTTATGTTGTCTTATGGGTTGACCGTCCCGCATGATGCTAAGGCGGGTGCATCCCAAATCGTTTATGCGCGTGCGGAAGGGGAACTAACCTCCCCGCATGGCGGGAACATTGAGAGTTAGTTTGTCTGAAGCTCCAAGATGGAATTGACTTCAACATAACTGATCACTATGTTGAAATACCAAGACCACCTGGAGAATCTACAAATGAAACTCAATGTCCCTGACTGCGAGAAGGTTACGTACCTACCCGCAGCAAAGAAATGTCCTTCACGCAGAAAGCTATACGCGCAGAACACTTAGCCTAATCTCCAGATATAAGGGGATTATTCCCGCCCAAAAAGGAAACAGTTGCGTGTTTCAGAGATTTCTACTTTTTAACTGTACACTGACAAAAGCACCTGAAAAAGCATACTATAACATGAAAAGTCAACTGTCAGCCACCCTACTTTCACCAACCACAGACCTGCATGTCCTGTCCAAATCAAATCAGAATCTTTTATCCACTCCTCCACTTTTAAATAAATAATAATAATTTCCATACTTTATCATCATTACACCTAAATATGAAAAGATTACAATCCCCTAAAGCAAGGGATTGTGTTCCCTAAATCTTGCCTATAAATATGTAACCCAAATTATCACCCAAACACACTTCAAACTTCCCTCTTAAGAACTGCAAACTTGCACTAATCATCTCCCAAGCATCCGTTGTTTTCATTTCCGATCCTGTTACTAGGTAAGCCGAGATTATAACCTTGAGATCTACTTTCCAACCCTTATATTCTCCTATTTCTTGATCTTAATATATATACTTCTTGTTATTTAATCGTATTCTAGACCTTCAATTCCGAGGCCAACACCAAGAAAACCCGAATCTCGATTAATCCCTTAACAAGAACCACAGGTGAGTCTCACAGCCCCTATTTTCACTGTTTTCACTATTTTGAAACTGTTTTCGGGGCGAGGGACACGTACTTAAATTATGTTTTATCATGATACTCTTACAAGCAATGCAAGCAATTATGTGTTTAAATAATGTTTCATTATGGTATATTTACGAGCAATGCAAACGGTTATCTATGGTTTTCGATGAGAGTGCGATACGAGTAAGTGATCACTTTACCATTGGAACTCTAAGGGTAGGGACTGCTGGTTTGATCCACCCACTCGTAGGGGTCGCACCTCTTACACAGACGAGTGCCTAGCATGTCACGGGGCAGTACTATGGGATTGAGCCCGCTCGTAGAGGTCGCTCCTCTTACGCAGACGAGCGCCTTGTTTTCCGGCACAACGTCCGCGCGTAACCCGCGGGACGGTATTATTCGCTCGTAGTGGCAGCGCCACTTACACAGACGAGCACGGTTTTTCAAAAGTGTCCGCGCGTAACCCGCGGGACGGTATTACTTATTTCGCTCGTAGTGGCAGCGCCACTTACACAGACGAGCACGGTTTCCAGAAATGTTCGCGCGTAGCCGCGGAACGATTTTATCAGAATATGTTATCAGAACTATGTTTTACTAAGCACGTGTTTTAATGATGCTATCAGAATTATGTTTCAGAATGATTTTTATCAAGACTATGATGCAATACGAATTATCAAGTTACTAAAACTTGTGAACTCACTCAGTTTATACTGATTCAAATGTTTTACGTGTCTTTCAGGAGATAACTAGGTAGCGCATGGAGTCACACTTAGAGCACCTCACGCTGAACATCTAAAACTTGCTTTTTGGAAGATTTTAGTTCTATCCTTTCGATGCGCGTGGTTGTTCCCGCCACGCAAAGGGGATATGGCGTGGAAATCTTCAACAGTTTTTATACTTGGATGTTTTTATGTAATCTTTAAACAATGTAATGTATTTGTATTAGACATTTCATGCGCAATGAAAATCTTACTTTGAATGTTTGCAATGGCCCGTGCTTAATTATCAATCCCCACTCGCGCGCGCCCGGCTGTTTCCGCCGTTCAGGGCCGGGTGTGACAGAAGTGAAGGAGGAAATTTATGTGGATCAGCCACAGGGTTTTATGGATTCAAATCATCCGTCGCATGTCTACAAGTTGGACAAGGCCCTTTATGGTCTTCATCAGGCTTCTCGAGCATGGTAAGCGACGTTTACGGCTCATCTTTTGGAGCACGGGTATAAGCGAGGAACCATTGATTAGACACTGTTCATCATGACTGTTGGAAAGGATCTGATTTTGGTTCAGATTTATGTGAATGACATCATTTTCGGATCTACCTGCACTGCTCTCCGTTCTGAGTTTGAGGAAGTGATGAAGAAAAGGTTTGAGATGAGTTTGTTGGGGGAGATGATAACATTTTTGGGTTTGCATGTTCGTCAAAGCTCGACAGGCATTCTGCTTCATCAAGGAAAATACGTCGAGGATATGTTGGCCAAGTTTGGGTTTCAAGATTCCAAGAGTGCGGCGATTCCTAAGGCTGAAAGACCTCTTCTTTCATCAGATCCTGAAGGGAAACCCATAGACCAAACGTACTATCGGTCGATGATCGGGTCCCGGATGTATCTCACTACCAGTCGCCCTGACATCATGTTCGCAGTTTGTCAATGCGCTCGTTTCCAGTCTAATCCTAAACTCTCTCCCTTAATTGCTGTTAAACGTATCTTTATATATCTGAGAGGGCAACCGAAGCTAGGCCTTTGGTATCCCAAAAACTCAGAATATGATCTGTATGCTTTTGCTAACAGCAATTATGGAGGTGAGGATATTGACAGGAAATCTACTTCTGTTGGATGTCAATTCGTGGGGGATCGACTCATTTCATGGCAATGCAAGAAACAATAAACAGTGTCCACATCACTGCTGAGTCTGAGTATGTTGCTACTTCTGCCTGCTATTCACAGTCCATCTGGATGCAACATCAATTGCTGGATTACGGTTTTGAATTTCTTGACACTCCTATATTATGTGATAATGATGTTGCCATTGCCATTGTTAAAAACCCAGTTCAGCATTCTAAAACCAAGCACATTGATATCAAAATTCATTTTATTTGTGACTGTTATAACCGAAACTAATTCATCTTGAACAGGTCCACACAGATAATAATGTGGCGGAATTATTTACGAAACCGGTCGGAACAGCCAGATTTATTGTGCTTGTAGGGTTTCTTAAGATGCTGCATTTTGAAGACTGGGTATTTTTTTGAGGTTAAATTATGTACTGATGTGGGTTAAATTATATATACTTTATATAAATATTTCCTCTATTTTTAATTATGTTTGAGTGGCTTTTAGTAAATATTACTCTCAGGTGGTTCAGAATTTGGATTTTAATGGTTTTATGAATAAACGAGCTAGATTGGAGTATTTCTTTTTATTAAGTTTGAAATAACTTGTGAATATCTAAATAATTCATAAGTATTATTATTCTTACTATTCATTTTATATAACTAATTAACAAATAATAGTTTTTTATATAAATGTTAATCATTGATATGTGAAAGAAGTATTAAATAATATAAATGTAATTATGATCACTTTGCTGTGAATTATATGATAGGTCACTTTTGAGAATTTATATAAAATTAAATGGAAATCACCCATATTAAAGAAAGAATTACGCACGTGGGTTTTATTGAATTAAAAAGACATGGACTTGGGCCTCACAGGAAGTAATATGCACGCAAAGAAAGTAAGGGTTTTCTTGTTTTTTAAATAGGCCATCAAAATAATAAGGAGGGTGGTTGGTGTTTTTTTTTGACGGCTAAACAGAGGGAAATCACTAGGGGAGGCAGGCACAAGGAGAGAGGAGAAAAGAAGAAAGAAAGAGAAAGAGGCTTTGTGTTCGGGTTCCACACCTACCCATCCAATCATCTTTACTATTCGGTTTGAATTTATTATTTTCGTCATGAATTATTTGAACCTATTTATTATCTTTTGTTCTTGAGTATGGTTGTTGGCTAAATCCTTAGACCGCCTAGGTTATGATGAACCTACTTTGATGTTTTGATTTGACTTGGGATTATTTATCGTTATGGTTTTTATGTTTTAGTAAAAGATTTATTTATATTAAATTGATGCATATGGATGCTTAGGATTGTTTGATGAGTTTTATTCCATAGCTTTCCTTGATTATTGTTTGTCATATGATATGTTGCTATTAGATCAATTACTTTGTGTTCTTGATTATTTTATGATTGATGTCATGATAAGATCATAGGAATAATATTGTCAAATAAACCTAAGTGTGCTGCTAACCTAAAATCTGTAAAGTGCTTGGTTATTGATAGATTTTTATTATTTAATCTTGCTAGATTTAGTTCTTCGTAAGAAGTCCGTCTAGGGTTGATTATTTATTATTGTCTATTGAGTCAATTAAATATTTTAAATTGCCTTTGATTTCCGCGCTGTAAGGTAGGATTTCGTATAAAGGAACTAAATCATAATTAATTAGGTGACCGTAAGGGAACTTGATTTTTAATACTGGTATGCGTTAATATTTATTAGAAACCCATAGGTGTCTTCTTGAGAAGGGTCAGGGGTCCTGTTCGGGTTTTCTTTTAAGTGTCTATTTTACGATCCCAGTCCATAACTAAATATTTTCCTGGGTTAAGTCATAACTGAAATTTAGGGGATTCTAGCCTAGGTAGTTTTCTCATCATCATCTTATTTTAAATAACAAATTCTTGCTTTTGTTTAAATTACTTGTTTTCTTAATTAGTTTTTAATTATATTATTAAATTAGTATTTTAAATAAAAACCCCCAAAACAAATATAATTAATAAGTCGTGTTTTGTAGTCGAGTCTAATTAGCTAATAAACGTAATTTAGAGAGTCTCGTGGGTTCAATATCCGGACTTACTTAGCTTTACTAGAGTCAACCGGTTCACTTGCCGGTTAGTAGTTTAGTCGAGTTTTAGAGAGTCTAGAGTATTACTTAGTGTTTATTTTTAGTTAATTTAGTTAATAATTATTAAACTACTTCAAGCACATCATGTACATAAATATTTTCTGGTTTTGTTATAATTTCTGTACAAATTTAGGTGGGGGGGGGGGAAGAAAAAAAAATACAAAAAGAGTGTGTGTGTGTTTGTTCTTAATTAAAAAAAAATTTGTTTTGTTCTGTCGCTTAATATTATACCAGTTACTCAAGTTCAAGGGACATAATTTCTATGTTTGGTCTCGTTGTCAATCTTTGACGCACAGGATAGCCATTAACCTAAGGACTGAAGATGACTGGGGCGACTGAATTTAAAAAAAAATTATATAATGTTTTTTCTTTAACTATCTGATTTTAAGTTCTTTCACTGAAATTGTATCGATTACTTAATTTTAATATATTAATATATGTTTGGTCCTACTGTCTACCTGTAGACATATAGATAGCCATTTACCTGAAAACTGAAAGTGACTGGGGTGATTGAATTTAAAATTGTCTTATAAGTTATCATCTGGGAAGTGATATTATTATTAAGCTAAAAGCTTTTTAGAAGCTTAGAATATTTTTAAATGAAACTTGATCCAACCTTTGAGAAATGATAGATAAATTGATTTTGTTTGCCTAACGTATGACGTTATTAAGATAAAAAGGCTTTTGATTAGTCATTGATGTGTATGGTAGCTTTGATTTGTAAAAGTTTGAAGTGATATAAACTAAATCTGTTAAACTTATTTTGGAGAATCATTTTGAGATGCTTGCATGTCTCTAGATACATCTCTCCGAATGATAGGCAGAAAAGCAATTACCCAGTCATACACGAGCCCGCTAGTGTCTTGATCGCCAAAAATATTATTTTATTATTAGCATAAAAAAATATGTCTATATATGAAAATTATTACAATTTATATATGTTTTAAAAGCTAAAGGGGCACCAGGGAACTACATGGATGGGGCATACAAATAAGTCCTAAACACCCTGAATGTAAGGCTTGTAAGTCCGGATGACATGTAAGTCCAACTTTTAACCATAAAGCTTAAAAATCATTTTGTATAGAAAAGTCTTTTGATCAAGTACTAGGGGGTTGGAGTCAAATCGGGTTGATATGGGGAAAGCCAAATACGCTTTGAGAAGAGATAAGGGACATCATGGGTCCATAAGTGATGTCCATATAAGCTTTATGCCTAATAGAATCTAAGCATATCACTGTCGCAATGAAAATCATGCTAAGTTTCTAATTACCTACTATCAACCTTTTCACTGTGTCACAATAATGCTGAAAATGAATCATTGTAAAAGTATCTTAATCAATATGATTTCATGTTCGGATCTGTTCTTAAAAGTGTTGCTTGTTTTAAAACAGCTGAAATTTGATCCCAAAGTATGTTAAATCTACTGAAGGCCAGATAGGTAAATCATTTTTGTTTTAGTTTAATTTTTATTCTAATTTTATTTTATTTTATTTTTAATTTTTATCCAATGACTGCTCGTGTCGAAACAAATGTTTTTAAGAAATCATTTTTATCATGAATCGGCATTGTTTTTTTTAACTTAGGAAATTTAACGGTTGCCAATATTGTTTTTTTTTAACTCATGAATTTTGACGGTTACAATGTCGTTTGTTCTCGGCCCAGTCGCTTGGCCCAAATGGCTGTTTTCGGCCCATTTGGGTTCTCGGCCCAGATTGATGAGCCTCCGAATTTTAACAGGAACTCATTACTCATCATCAATCATTCTTGAGACTTGTAACTTCAAATCTATCTGAAACCACTAGCTCTCAAATATCTATCTTATCTTGTCTCCATCAAAGCTTTAGGCGGATTTCTTTGAAAGGTAAGAAAAACTAACCGATATCTATCTTTGTATCACTGATATGAAGGTTTTTGAGGTGGTGTTGGTTTGATTGGTTCATAAGATATGATCGGTTTACAGGTTTAGTGTGTTTTTGGTTCTTCGTTTGAAGTTACTGATTGTGTTTTGAGTTTTTGCTTGTAGCTGCAGGTTTAGTCATCAATGGTGATTGGTGAAATGGAGAAGATGATGGGTTGTGTCCAAGGATTTTCGGTGTTGATTGACCGAATTCTCTGGGTCAACCAGAGAACCCTTTGGTCAACGG
Source organism: Bidens hawaiensis (assembly GCF_021521415.1). Lineage (NCBI taxonomy): Eukaryota > Viridiplantae > Streptophyta > Magnoliopsida > Asterales > Asteraceae > Bidens > Bidens hawaiensis. The sequence goes on from NW_027503339.1 coordinate 7,434, forward strand.
ACATCTCGAAGAGTTCTCGATCAAACCTTGACCGAGAACCCGTCTGGTCAACCGAAAACGTATCGTTCTCGATGTCTCTGAATCGCTTGGACCTAGAAACTCTTATTATCCTCTTTAACCAAAGGCATGAGCACTTACTTCTATTGGCGAGTAGCATGGCTTGTGCTGGATTTTTAGTTGGCTTCAATATATCAGGAATAGAGGTACTAAATAAAACACTCAACTTCCAAGTGTCTTCTCCTAAGCGACAGTATATACGCCAAAAGGAAGGCTTAGATCTAAAGTATGGAGGAATGGATGCTGGCAATCAGGCTGGGAAGCGGGTTCCACTCCAGAAAATGGTGCATCAAGAGGCGGCTGGGGGAGCTACTAAATCTGACCAAGCTCAACAGACGGAAGCTTCAGACGCATATTAAAGAGCTACGGTTGATATTTTGTATACAGCTAGAATCAAGCAATAAACCAAAGGGGAGAATCTTGGGCCGTATTTTGTGGTTTATGCTTTGTATTGTTAGATTTAATTTGGGCTTAGTTGGGCTATATTAAGTAAACCGAAATCTATTGATTTCGGTGGGCTTTACTTTGGTTTGGGCCTATGTTGGTAGTCTATATATATGGTGTATGTAAATCATTGTAGGGTTGTTCGTCTAAGTTGGTCGATAACCTCTATAAGTTTGTTAAGGGCTTAAGCACCCAACGTATCAATATGCGTGTGTTTTGAAGCTTGTTCATCGTGTTCTTTGTCATTGTGTTGGTGTTATAGAGTCGGCTTGTTGATTAGTTTCCGCCTAATTAATGAGTTTATTGATATCACATTAAAAGATCATTATCTCGAGACTTACACGAAAATCACGTTTTCAATACTTTTCAAACCAATTTGTAATACGATGGAGAAAGTCAATGGATATGGAATTATTGGACCAGTGGTCCCCTTATCATCTTTTCTTTATCCATAAAATCACAAACAGTTTGGGTTATCACTATAAATTTTGGGACTTGATTACCCAAGTTATTTTGTATATTGTAATGTAGTAAAAAATGTTTAATTTGCGGGAGAAAATATGGGTGTCACAAAATATCTGGAATCCACTAATTATATTTCCCGTTTATTTCACATGCTTAAAAAAAAAATTCAAGATTCTCAAAACAAGAACAAAAAGTAAAAAACATGAAGAATAAATATCTTAGTATCAAATTGTTGTTGAAATTGAATTTAAGGACAAAAGGGCTTGTTAGGGTCATCTTTGTGACTAGGAATCCTAAAATGCCTTAACCTCCCCTCTTGTTTCACCATATAACCTTCACACAAAAACGCATTAGAAAACTTATCTTCAACCACCCTATTCACATCATGCACAAACACATCAGTCTCCCCCTCTTCACGGTTCCTTGCCATCATCCCAGCTGTATATATCGCGCTCATTCTCCCTGGCGCCTCATCATAGTACCCCGTGGGTGCATCCACCATAATCAAATCCCACGTTGTTTCATAAACATCAATAGGCAAACCCTTAAGTGCCAATTGACATGCTGAGTGCCTAGGCTCACCAACCGTAGTGCACTCTGAACCTTTCCCGGCTTCCATAAGGCTATCGGCTTGGTTCACCTTGCTATCATAGGTTACATGGTATGATTCTAACATGAGAAACCTTTTCTTGATTTGCTCGATCCATGCCTCGTCTTCTTCTAAGAACACTGTGCGTCCATTGAAGTTTAGTGAGCTCCACATTAGGCTGTCATGGCCTAGCCCAAAAACAAGAAAGTTGCAAGGTGACTTCTTATCTAAAACCTTTTTAGTGATAGATATTTCTTCGATAGTTTGTTGTGGGGTGATGGTAGAGGTTGTGTAGTGGACTAATGCTTGTGCTAAAGAAGGTGGGATTTAATTTAGTGCATGTTTGTGAGCATTTTGCCACCCTTTGGATGTTTCTCAACGAATCTGAAACGGCTTTTGGGATGATCGTTTGGGGAATCGCGTATGACACTTTGTCGTTGGAAGATGAAAATGCTGATCTAAATACAAAGAAGAGAAAAAACATAACTACGATGCCAATGACAATATGCTTGGTGTGCACAGGATGTTGTGGTTTTAACCTCAGTTTTAAATATGACTAAAACTTCACTGAAGATATGAAGTTGTATATACATATCTATATATGAATCTTGAAGTTGGGTAGAATGATGCTTAGAGTTCAAGTGACTATATAACATTCTTTGATGTTTGACATGGAACCTATTCACCTAGAAAGTTTCTGAATAAAGCAAAAGGGTTGTTGCATTGACCTGTAAAGTTAATAAAGACATCTTGATCATTTTCCGTCTGGTGAATTTGTTGAGTAAAGCGCAATTTTCGTCCTTGTGGTTTGGTAAATAATGCGAATTAAGCCTAAAAAATTTATTTTTTGCATATGGATCATCCACGTTTTCCAATTCTTGCCAATTACATCCAAATAACTAACCCCGTTAAATTTAATCGTTAAGTCATGGGTAGACATGTCTTCTCACTCTTTCACTACTAGAAAATTCATTGACTTCCTACATCATTTTACGTTGGAAATGCATAGGAAATCATTGTTTCCAACACATTTCCAACAAAAACGGGTGTGTAGGAAAAAGGCCCGTGAGAAATATTTTTCTACACATTCCCAACACATTACCTACAAAAATATGTCGTTGGAAATTTCCAACACAACTCTGACACAAACAGTTAGAACTTTTGTTAACACTTTCTTATGCATTTCCTACACATGTTAATATACTTTCTTACACACTTCTTACGAGCATTTCCTACACATGTTAATATACTTTCTTACGCATTTCTTACGAGAGAAAATATTGTTTTCTATTTTTAATGTGTTTATTTTCTTACGCATTTCTAAGACAGTATAATTAGTTTCCTTTTTTATTCTCTTAAAATTTTCAACGCATTTCCTACACATCTAAATAATTTTTGTTTTTTTATATTTTTGCGCATTTCCAACGCATCTAAGTATATGCATCCAATATTAGTTTTAATTTTAATATATTTTTTCATGCACATTCCAAAAATTAAATTCTAAAAAAATAAAACAACAAAATCTAGATCTTTTCAGCTAAAGATGCAAAAAGAAAGAAGTTAAATATAATTCAAAACATGTTTGACAAATCAACTAGAAATACAATAAGCTTAAAATAAAAGGTTCACAATATAGTACTAGTCTTAAGAAGGTTTGATTGCGAAATCATTGCTACTAATTTGCAGGAGACTGAAAATTTCTAACGCTCTCTTCAAATTTCTGCATCCTTTCTTCATTTTCCATACGCTCATTTTCCATTTCCCTCACTCGTTGTTCCAAGTCTTCTCTTGCCTTTCGGTCATTTTTCAATTTATTTTCCATTTTTTCTCGAACTTCTTGTATCTAAAAAGTTGTTAACACATACATAATAGTTAGTAAACAATCAATACATAATTTATAAACATACTTCATTAGTGAACCAACAATTATTAAATGACTAAAATGCTTTATTATAAAACTCGCAACGAGAGTTAACCCGATTATTTGTTGTTTATGCAAACTTTACAATACCATAAATCAAAACACTTCACATCAAACAATATAAGTAAAGCAAGAACTAGCTAAGCCAATAAGAAAGCATTCAGATAGCTACAGATAGTGTCAGAAAGCAAGATTCAAGATAGATAGTTTTCAAAGCAATTCATAAGAAAAGGTAGTGTCAGAGCAAGAAGGTAGAGATGGATATAGATAGGGAAGTTAGAAGGTAGCTAGAAAGGCAAGATGGTAGATAGAAAGCAAGTCAAAGAAGGTTGCTAGAAAGCATATAGAATTAATAAGTGGTAACAAAGCATGGTAAAGAAGGTAGTGTCAGAAAGGCAAGGCAGAGAGAAGGTAGCATTAAGCCAAAAGCAAGATAGAAGGCATGGTAGGTAGATAGAAGAAAGATAGTGATAGATAGCAATACAGATTGAAACCAAAAAAAAAAAATCTTGCATATTCAGTACTTGCATTTGATTACCTAACTTATATTATAGAAAATTAAAATTCTGTAAGCATGTACCTATGTTGAAGTTTATGTATTTGTGGTCAGGTTATTTAGTTTATTTCCTGGGGGTTGATACCCCACGGACATATCTGAAAACGGGTAATATAAGCCTAACCAGACTGCTGTGGACACCGTTTCCTCGTTCCCGGTCCAAATATACTAATACTTATATCCCTAATAATAGTAATAATAATAACAATAAACAATATTAAAAACAATACCTCTTTTTGTGATCTTTAGGCATCAAAATATGATCTAGACCCACAAGAAACAGCTGGCGACCCGGTCACCATGAACTGGGGATCTAAAGACCCTATCCCAAACATCCGGCTCTTGCTTCGTCCCGGTAGCCGCATCTTCGTCCACACATCAAGATCATCTGTTGGATGCTGATTGAGGTCAAAACCATACAACTCAGTCATATTCCTCATGTACTCTACCTACAATTCATCAAAACATTGTGATCGTTATTAAATTAAAAGTTGAGACAATAATTATATGTGAATGAAAAGATAATTTACATATGTTTCTTTTGATCGATCCGTGCAAATTCAAACTCTTCCCAATTATGAATGTCTAGCTCTCCTGCCCAAAATCTTGTTTTGCATTCCTTGGTAAGGTGGGTATCAAATAACATTTCCAACCAGGTAATTTTACGACCATATTTTTTTCCTACACATAAAAGAGTAATAAATAAATGTTAACAAAAAATTAAAATTTTCCATCCGAATTTATTTAATAAACTAATACATACGATTAGTTTACCAAATAGATTCGACGCTCATCAAATCCCATAGATTCAGATGTATGCCGAGATATGTAGTACCCGTTGTCAGCACGAGCAAGGTTGTTTCTCCCACTAGTGGACTTATTTTTCCATTTTTCCGAACTCCAACCCTATAGTGAGTATATGCATAATATTAAGGGCAATAAGATATAAAAATAAAATAAAATAAAACAATAACGCACTAACTTGTTTACCAAACACAAGCTACGCCATATGTCACGAGACACCGTATTTGAAGGGAAATTATAAATTATGTCAAATCTCTCTTCATTATCCCCAATATAGTGTCCCTCCTCTCTCGCCTTCCTTTTAGACTCTTGTCTTCGTTCCGTCATGATGCCCGTAAACCGATCCTTCAACACGTTACAGAACACTTCATATATGCTTCTGTCGGCTTCTGGATCCCACCTCCAAAGGGTCTATAACAAAGTAAAGTTAAAAAGGCTAAAATAAAACGAACAATTATAAGATGTACAAATATTTAATTGATATATTACCAGGCCCGGCCCGTTGGGGGGGGGGGGTGATCCTAGGCCTAATCATTTTTTAGCCCTGAAATGAATTTTCCTAATTAATATATCTATATACATAATTTGCAAACCCAAAGACTTTAGATCAAAAACCGATTCACATGGTTTTATGGATAATTTCAGTGAAGGTTGTGGTTGTTGGTTTTGTGTTGATTTTAATTAACCTCTGAAATTTATAACCTATTAGAAATGAAATTTCATATATTTAAGCAGGCATCAGCATGATGACATCAGCCAAGATAAGAATACTGTGACGCAAGTCTCCAAAGGTTTAGAGAGATGGCAAATGAAGATCAATATTGTTGGCAGTCATCTATAAATGACTATTAACACGTTCAAGATTATGAGAAAATGGTTTCTGCGTAAGCTGCTGCTATAAACACCTTTCAATACAATGGGTCGAGTAACAACGTCAATAGAGGTCGGCAAAAAGTCAATCTTGATGGTGATATAGACATATCTAACAATAGCGTTCCTACAAAGTAAGTGCGGTCAGGATTGACTAATAAAGTCAACGAAAATCAGGAAAAAAAACCAATCTTGATGATGGTATAAATATATTTATCAATCTTGATGATGGTATAAAAAAATCAAGCTAGGAAGTCTTGATTTTAAATGCTAGACATAATTGTAATCTCTGAAGTTTAATCATTTTCATGACCATAAACTTCCAAAATTATATATGTAGGTGTGAGTTCTTATTATAGCTAATCTTCTATATAAGAAATAGTTAAAAGTTGTGTTTGGCATTTCATTTTGAATCGGCTATGGTTATTTTAATATTTAAAAGTTACAACTAACTTCACGTACTAATTATATTATATTTGGCCTTCATTTATTTATTTATTTTATTAATCAAGGTTCATATATTAGTTTCAGAGCCTTCTTACTAAAAAAAATATATCATTAGCTCATTTTGATGCATTTTTTAACGTATCAGTATATTAAACAGTTTATTTTGTTGAGTCTTGGTAAATACATGCAGATAGTTTATTTTGTTGAATTTGATTGATTTTTTTTAGAACATTCCAGTTCACACAAAAATATTAGGGAGCTACCACAGTTGGGTTCACAAAGTTGCGGTTGAGGCCGGAAGTCACCACACTTTTTGCAGTTGTGGCGAAGATGGATTAGTTGAACACGTATGTTGAATCCAAAATATAATAACTTTTTAATCTAAACTAAAAATGCTTAGGCCACACTACTTTTTATAAATAGGCCCCTTTGTTTTCATTAAATGGCCGTATTTCCTGAGTCCAATTCTCATTAAACCTCAAAACACAAAACTTGTTTGTAAACTATAACCTGTGTTAACTGTTTTATATTGTATTTATGTGACTTTTTTTAAAATAAAATTCCATAACTAATTTAAAAACCCCAATACGTGTATTAAATTCATTAAATTGTGATATAATTTGGCATATTAAACAATTACGACACAATAAATCTGATTTAGGGGCCTATTTTTTCCCGTCCCGGGCCTCCGAATTTTAAAGGAATCTTAGGGACAGCCCTGTATAATACCTTAAATCGAGCAAACATACGGTTCACAACCTCTCTTGGGACCTGTTTGAATGTGGCCCAAGGCTCATCAAAAAACTCCTCTAGTATGCGCCTAATACTCCTATGTGTTGGGTTTTAACAAGATTATCAAAGTCATAAAATCCCAATTTTATGTAAAACGCAGCGGAAATTAGTTTTCAATCTTGTTAATTTGATATGTATAAAACCGATTTTATACATGCAAAACCCAATCATGGATTCAAATACGAAATACATACTATCAAATACATGCATGTCACTATAAGTCCATGCATGTTAAAGCTACCTTTCAATCCAAGGAAGAGGAAGGAGATGATGATGAAGAAGGCAAGAACTTATATATGAAGCTCCTCAAGCTAGCATACCCCAAGCTTTCCAACAAACACCACTTGTAGCTAGAATTTAGTAACACTTGACAACTCCTTCTTGTTCTTGTTCTTGGCCGTCCAAGAGAGAAAATAAAGGGAGAGTGTGCAGAGGATTTATCCTCTAGTCTTGTGTTCTTACTCTTGGCCGTTCAAGAGAGAAAGAAGAAGAAAGAATAGTAGCCTTTTACTTGTTGTTTTGTAAGTTATGAGAGATTGAGAGAAAGAGTGCCTAATAAGCCTTTCAAATAACATCTCCTTTTTTGACCAATAAAAGGCATTGCATGTACCCACTATATAACTTATAATAAAATAATAGAAGGGAACAAAAGAGGGGGGTGGGGGGGGGGGGTGGGAGGGGTAGCCCCTTCCTTTCTCATTATTATTATTATTATTATTATTATTATTATCATTTTTATAACTTTTCATTTATGTTATAAAACATTATAGGTGACATGCTTGGTAATCATTATTCACATATTGTTACTTAATCATCTTAAGTAACATTATGGAATGCTATCTCTCAAAATATAAATCATCCATATGATTTATTTATTACACAAGTACATTGTATTTAGAAACCCATTTCTAAATAACTCAAGTGTTAATATTCATTTGTTATGATCATATCATATATAAACAAATATTATTGGTGTTTGTCTAGCTTGTTATTGGGTATGACCCGACTTGGATCATGACGTACTAGCCACATCAATAATAATATGTGTCCTGGGAATAACGAGTTCAACAATCTCCCACTTGCACAAGATACATAGAAGATTGATGCAATTAGCAAATACTGGCTAACTACGATTTACTACCCCTAATACGCATGACAAAGTGCCATTCAATAACATCATCCCCTTCAAGTCCCTTACTTGAAATGATTTAGGTGCATCTATTATTTATCCTTTTGCCACAGATGTCATGTCAAATCCAGAGACACAGGGTGATCATTCTCTGTTGATTTAACTTTCAGGCCTTAGACATATCACTCTCAACGAATAAGAGGGACAAATCCCCTCTCGACTACATACGTCTCTCACAATCACCTTGTACCATACCTGATCTTAGACTTATGTACTGTCATGTTTCAGAGCAGTGAAGAACTAAGTCAAAGTACAATATTCGGTGAATATCAAGACCCAATATGCATCTCATGTCGGAGGATACTATGATATTCGCCTTTACTCAAATTTACTTATGATCAATCACAAGGATTCCATGTAGTAACATTTGAGAGCGAGTCAGTCCAATATTTATATCCCATAAATATCTATGAACCTTGGCAGCAATCCTTGCTCTATATTCATATTCCATGAATATCCATCAATCCAAGTTCATAATAGTCTTACCTTCATATTTGTTCCCACAAATATGAGCGACTACGGACATTTAGAATAAGTAACTTATTCACGGATCTAAACATGCTAAAATGGAACATAACTCAAAATGTCATAATCATAAACCATAATCATATGAATGAGTCAAAATAACAATTGTTCCGATATCCAAATACAAAATTCGATCATATCCAATCACTAGAATATCGAAGGCCTAAGGCACAAGTATGACCCTCAGGCTTTGGCTTTTCAAGGAGCTTCGTGAGTGGATCCGCAATGTTTTGATTGGTGTGAACTTTGCGAATACATATCTTTCCCTTTTCAACTTCATCCCTTATGTAGTTGAACCTCCGCCTCAATGTGCCTCGTCTTTTGATGTGCACGAGGTTCCTTGATTTGAGCAATCACACCCTTATTGTCACAAAAGATCTCTAGAGGGTCCTGAATGGTACGGACTACCCCTAGGTCGGCAATGAATTTTCTAATCCACGCAGTTTCTTGAGCTGCCAATGAGGCGGCGATGTATTCCGATTCCGTGGTGGACAAAGCTACCACATCTTGTTTTGAGCTCTTCCAAGAGACTGCCCCACCATTCATAACGAAAACATATCCTGATTGTGATCGAGAATCATCTCGATCGGTTTGGAAAATCGCATCCGTGTAACCCTTTACAACGAGTTCCTCCTCACCCGAATCGTATATTAGAAACATATCCTTAGTCCTTCTAAGGTATTTCAGTATACTCTTGACCGCCATCCAATGGCTACTTCCCGAATTATGTTGGAATCTACTCGTCATGCTTAAAGCGCATGACACATCCGGTCTAGTGCATACCATTGCATACATGATGGATCCAATAGCCGATGCGTATGGGATCCCATTCATTCTATCTTGCTCTTCCTTCAAGCTTGGACATTGAGACGTACTCAATCTCGTTCTTCTTTGAATAGGTACCAAACCTTTCTTAGAGTTCTCCACCTTGAACCTTTTCAATATTTTGTCAATGTATGCACTTTGGTTTAAACCTATCAACTGCCTTGATCTATCCCTATAGATCTTTATTCCCAAAATATAGGCGGCTTCACCAAGATCCTTGATTGAAAAACAACTTCCAAGCCATGCTTTTACACCCTCCATGGTTGGAATGTCATTCTCAAATAGTAGTATGTCATCAACATACAATACTAAGAAGGTAATGATGCTCCCACTAGCTTTCTTATACATACAAGCTTCATCACCATTCTTGATGAACCCAAATTTCTTAACTTCTTCATCAAATCGGTGATTCCAACTTCTAGACGCTTGTTTCAATCCATAGATTGATTTCTTTAACTTGCATACTTTATTAGGATGTTGTGGATTGACAAAGCCTTCGGGTTGAACCATGTAGACATCTTCCTCAAGATGCCCATTTAGGAAAGCGGTTTTGACGTCCATTTGTCATATCTCATAGTCATAATATGCGGCTATGGCAAACAATATCCTAATAGAATTTAGCATTGCTACGGGAGAAAAAATTTCATCATAGTTAACCCCTTGAGTTTGAGTGAAACCTTTTGCTACAAGTCTTGCTTTATAAGTATCCAAGTTTCCATGCATATCAGTTTTCTTCTTGAAAACTCTCTCTTACTTTCAACCAGTTTGGAATTAAGAGGTGGTACAACCAAATCCGATACTTGGTTGTGATGCATGGATTGCATCTCGACATTCATGGCTTCAAGCCATTTGTCACAATCAGATTGTGACATTGCATCACGGTATGTGGTGGGTTCATCCGAATCTACCACATAGCATCCATCCATGAATCCATATTTTTTGAGTGGATGACTAATTCTACCAGACTTGCGAACGTCTTGTGTGTCTTGATCAACCATTTGATCATTTTCAACAACCTCTTGTTGCTTGCTAGTATCAACCAAACGTGTATCGGCTTATGGTTCTCGATCCTCCTCGAGTTCCACCATTCTACTAGTACCTTTATAAGGAACTAAGTTTCCATGAACTCGGCCTTTCAAGCAACAAATACCTTTTGCTCGGTTGGGTTGTAGAAATAATATCCCATGGAGTCCTTGGGATATCCTATAAAGATACACTTAGTGAATCGACTTTCAAGTTTGTTTTGGGTGTTGTTCTTGACATAAGCCTCACAACCCCATACCTTTAAATATGATAACGATGGAGCCCTTCCATGCCATATCTCAAAAGGTGTCTTGTCCACTTTCTTGGTTGGGGCCATATTTAGAATACGGGCTGCAGAGAGCAAAGTGAAACCCCAAAATGATAGAGGTAATGTGCTTCTAGCCATCATAGATCGAACCATATCTAATAGAGTTCGATTCCTCCTTTCGGACACACCATTGTGTTGTGATGTTCCGGGTGGAGTAAGTTATGTGATGATCCCACAACTTCTAATATCATCTCGGAAAGCATCACTTAGGTATTCACCTCCTTTATCCGAACGGAGTACTATGATGGTTTTATCGAGTTGATTTTGTACTACATTTTGGAAGACTTTGAACATTTCAGAGGCTTCATCTTTGTGTCATAATAAGTACACATACCCATAACGACTATAATTGTCGATAAAGGTAATGAAGTATCTTTCACCATTCCTTGTCATTGCCTTAAAGGGACCACATACATCCGAATGTATTATACCCAATAAGTCTTTTGCCCCTTCATTTGTTCCACTAAAGGGGTCCTCGGTCATCTTTCCAAGTAAATAAGACTCACACTTATCAAATGAATTATCTCCACTTGATTCCAAAAGACCATTCTTTTGAAGTGTATGTATGCGATCTTTGTTTATGTGACCAAGGCGATAATGCCAAAGATAAGTCTTACTCAAATCCATTTTGAGTTTCTTGGTGCTTGATTGGTACAACATGTTATCAAAGGATGTGTTATCATGAACTAATTCATAAATGCCATTAGACGGCATTGCTTTAAAATAAAAGACATTATTCATGAAAACATAAATTCCATTGTCCACAAATATTAAATCAAAACCACATTGTCTTAACAAAGAAACGGAGATAATGTTCCTAGTCAAACTAGGAGCATACAAAATGTCTTTCAAAATAACTTCCAAACCATATGGAAGCTATAATGTGTAGTCTCCTCGGGCTTCGACAACAACCTTTGCTCCGTTGCCCATGAATAGACTAATATCTCCTTTCTTGAATCCTTCATTTTCCTTGAACCCCTGAAATAAATTGCCAATATGAGTTCCACATCCGGTATCCAATACCCATGTGTTAGAGGAAATAAGATTAAGATCAATATGAATTATGAAAGTTGTACCCGAAGTTTGCCCCGCATCCCTCTTAGCTTTCAACTCTTTGAGACGGGTTGGTGAGATAGCATAGAAGGATCTAGATCTTGTGATTACATCGATGTTCATGTTGATTCGTTATACAATTAGGCTAGATATACGTTAGTAGGTGTAGTGTGTGTATTGAGATGGCAATCGGACAGAGTAACCAGAGGATTCAAGGATAAATCAGAACTGTTACAATTAGAATAGATTACAGGGGTATATATAGGAAGATGACCCTATTCGTTAAACTTAACTTAACGAATAGGTCATTCGTTACAAATACCTTAACGAATAAACATGCTTATTCGTTAATACTTTAAGTGATAGCGAATGTCCCTCATTCGTTATCTCATTAGTTAAACAGGGTTAAAGAATGAGCTTACATTTAGATGAATATGTTACATTCGTTACGGGGTAACGAATGTAACTTACATTAGAGCGAATGGCCTTTTAACCATATTTACATTATAACCCCTATACTTTAATCTATTACATTAATAACCCTGATAAAGATCGAGACACACAAAACATGTATCAACAAACTCCCCCTCGTCTCGAGCTCTTTATCATTTATCTCTGGAACATATTGGTCTTCCAATCAACGCAACTGTGAATCTTGTATGCATAACAGACTCTTACAACCTTCTGAAACTGCATAGCAAGCTCGTAGTCACTTACGTTAGCAAATCTAATCTGACTTGTAAATAACGCATCATTGTCAGACTCAGATAAGTTAACTAGCCACATTAGGTCAATCACACGTATTGTCTTGTGTTAGAACCGTGACCATATACAATAACCGCTTCACCCGTATGATTGTCGTAGTACCAATAATTAAACAAGGTGAACAGACTCTGAGGAAATGTCTTCATAGGAACCCTCTTCTTCATTGTCTTTGGCGGCTTTACCTGTAATATCAACTTTCTCCAGCCTGTGCGAGTGTCAATCTCATCAATGCACTTATGAGTAGGCACCGGTGGCTTGAAGAACTTGAAACCGAAATGGGTTTCATGTAATAACTGCTTATAGAACCAACTAGCCCACTTATCGTCCCCACGAATCACGAATGGTCGATGAGCTAGTGTTCTCACATCCCACCTAGGCATAGATAAAATATCTTGTGGGCGTCTGAAGTAATAAATACCATGCTCCCACTTAACGATATATACCTTAAGATCTGAATCAAACTGCCATGCCACCAAATCACCTCTCACATCTTTAGCTGGCTTGTACTTCTTCATTTGGTATGCTGATGCTCGAGCCTTTTCAACTTTGACTTCTTCTCGTTCGTGATAACGAAAAGTCTCGATCATCTAATTCATCTTTGCAACATTATGTTCAAAACATACCATCCAAAACACGTTTACGCTTCTTCTCAGTAACAGAGACATGACTTGTTTCAGCAGCTTTAAATTTATCTTTTTCTTCCTGCAAACGACGTTCTGCTGCATCAAAATGTTCTGTAGTGAAAAATGGAATTCCTGAGTCATTGTTATTGTTAGTGTAGAACTCAGGATATTCCTCAGCAGTAACATCTTCTACCTCTACCTCATCAAAATCAGGCACATTCCTATGTGGAACGCCTGTATTAGTACTTCTATCTATTTCAACATCCACGTCCACACTCTTACCCAACACATCCACCTCTTCTTCATTAAATCCAGAAGCAAGGCAATTTGTTCTTTTATTAATGAATGATCAAAAAATTCACCTTCTTCGATCTCATCAGCATTCACCATACTGTACACAATCCCATCCATACTAACAAACAAAATCATATTGGCCTGAATAACATCAATCGGTTTGGCTCTCGTGTAGTCTTTGTATGGCACAATCTGCATCTGACTATCTCCAGACCCCCCACCAACACTTGAATCAGTCTTATTACCTGCCAACGGTGCAGAACTGTCGCCCGGTTGCTGATCTATCCCACCACCTGCTCCATCTTGATCATCTTCATTGTTCTTTAACTTCTTTAACGCATATTCTTTACATGTCAATTGAAGAATGATCTCATCCTGCTTATCCAATCTCTCCCCCTGAGCAGCAACAAACATGGATCCTCCAATGCCCAATCTCCCCACATCCAAAGCATGGATCCTCCGAGCTAACCTTTAGCTTCTTGGGTTTGGTGGTTCCCCTTTAACCTTTGCCTTGAACTTGCCCTTGGCTTGTCCCTTACCCTTGGAAACCTTTGCCTTGGGTTCCGGGTGATGCCTCTTCTTGTTGCCTCTCTCATTGATCGTGAGAACGGGTAAAACCTTTTTACCATTCCCGTCTTGGCCGTCTTAAGCATTGCGTGAAGCTTACCAATGCTCTTGTCCCACCCATTTATGTTATAATTCATAACAAATGTCTCAAACTTTTTAGTTAAGCCATCTAGGATCAAATCCGTGGCTAACTCGTTTGAGACGCGACAGTTAAGGCGCTCGAGACGATCAATGTGGCTTTTCATCTTAAGTACATAATATGAGACCAATTGGGTTTCCTCCATACAACATGCATGAAGCGCTCGAACCGTTTCGAAGCGTTCCACCCTAGCTTGTGTAAGGAACATTTCCTTAAGTTGGGTGATCATGTAGTATGCCCCATGAAGTTCAAAATCCTTTTGAATCTCGGGAATCATAGTTCCCAACATGAGGCAAGAAACTTGCACCGAATCCTCATTGTGCTTAACCCAACTGTTATGGTCTTCGGCATCGTCAATGCTTGGTTCATCGGGAATTGGATCTTCTAATACGTAGTATTTCTTTTCTTGCTTGAGAACGATTCTCAAGTTTCGATACCAATCCATAAAGTTGGTATAGTTTAGACGATACTTATCGAGAATGGATCTTAGTGATAGGTTATTAACGGGTGGAATAATAACGTTAGGTAGATTGTTGATTGCGGCCATCTACAAACATAACAAAGCTCAATTTTAGTATTTTCGATATCAATTAATTTTAATCGTTAATACCCTTTATGTCTCCAAGACAATTAATGATTAAAATCTAGAACCCAACGTTACATTCAAATAGTAGTTAGGTGACCTTTATCCTACTATTTAAATTAACAAGGTAGTCAACGTTTGACGATTGCAACCCTTTGCAACTTCTAGTTTTATGGGATCGGTTAAACATCTTATGTTTAGTCGGCATGTTTACTCCCATCAACACCATTGTACACCATGCTTCGGTGACCTTATTCACATGATTTCCAATTTAAGTCGTCCTACTTACACACATGTGTGAGTTTACACATACAAGTGGTTAGGTGTCCTTTATCCCACAAATATGGCAAATCCACCTCAAACTCACAAGTTTCCTCTAATGTGGTTAGGTGACCTTTATCCCACACCGAGTTCCCAAGTGATTCGAGTGTCGTATAAAATGATGGTGTTCAATTTATTTTATAAAAGGGATTTTAGTTTAAAAATTCTAGATTGGAAAACCTTTTATATACCCTTCATTTGCATGTATTCAAATGTATGGTACTTAGTTGAAAAACCCATTTTTCGAAGTTCATATTAATAAAACCCATTTTATTATTAAATCATTAGCCTTTAATAAAACCAATTTTTATTACTTAGCGATTTCTAAGGAACCAATTTTCTGCTAGTTGTTGATTTTAAGTTGTTAACAATCCAAATTGTAATAACATACACAAAAGTATATCAACCATGCAAGCATAAAATACACAACCACAAGTTCATAACCATAGCCTCCTAACGTTGACTACACTTGTTGACCGAAGACAAGTGTGTCAAAAAGTCTCTCCTAAGGTACCCAAAAGGACATGAGCTTGTGTCGGTGAACTCCCACTTGATCCCGCATCTAAATGCTCCAAGTGTTCACCCCCGTGTTGTGGTCTCCTTCATTTTATTTGGGCCTCCTTCCTTGCATATTCTTTTACAAAAATATATCCTAATACATTTTTCTCTAGTAAAAGAAATGCATCTAATCTAGTTATTATTACAAACCAATTGAAATAAATAAATAGATTACAAATCCAAATAAATATTACAACCGTATTGAATGAACAAACAACCATTTGAATGAACTAACATATCAACACAATCATTCAACCAAACACAAGGCCATGGCTAGGTTATGAACATCCAATACATATCCATATATGCAATAATACAAGACCCAAATGGTTCCCCTTTGACCCTTGAAACTTTTGGCCAAACTTGACAAAACCGAAAGTTCCGGGTTTTGTCTAAACAACACAATCAATCATCCAAATGACTTAGTTTTTCAAGATTACCACATGCATGTAAAGTATAACCTTGAACATGGGGTAACCAAAACCCCAAAAATTTTGGGCCATATGGTAAAACCCCACCATAAATCCGAAAATTTTTGGGTCTAATGAAGCATGCATCCGTATAAGCAGCTCTTGATGCCATTGTTGGGTTTTAACAAGATTATCAAAGTCAT
>NW_027503340.1:0-25777 GCF_021521415.1 Bidens hawaiensis
AAATAAGAATAAAACATTAATAAATTATAGAACGTCACATAAATAATAAAATTACATAAAATTAGACAGCTACTTCCGACTGTAATCCTCATTTAAACGATTACTAGGACAAATACAAGGATCGGGTCTAGTAGAAATAAGTCGGATTAAATAAAGCACAAACGACGATAAATAAATTATTCTTTCATCTTTAAACTTTCTACTTTTTTTTATTTTTTGTAAATGTTCTATTACATCTCATTAGTAATCTTTGTCGATCCATCTTTTTTTTACAAATAAAATAACATATCTAGTTCTATAACTTTAGAGTAATAGTCTAGTATTATGCTTCTCACATTATAAATGTTTGTACTTGATTTTAGTGCTAGAATATGAAATAGTTTTGTACATAAAATAAAATTAATAAAACAAAATTTAGAGTTTGAGCTGAGCAGCAGACGGAGGAATTGAAGTCCACAAGGTGGTAGGCCCCGATAACAAAAAAGGGCCCCAGAATAGAGAAAAAAAGACAATAAATAAGGCCTTCAATTTGGACTTGGAAAGCGTACTAACTACAAAATAACAATTCTGGACAAAGCTACGAGGCGCCCAGTCCGCCAATCAAATAATAAACATTAATATATGTCATGTTAATGCTTCATGAACGTTTCTGCTTATTCATTTAAAAGCCGATTTGATGTTTATTTCGACTTTGAATATTGTTTTTTACTTTTAAATAAATTAAATGATGTTTGTCTATATTCTTTAATACATACAGATCATTCCCATTCTCAACCCGTTTCCTGTAAATATATATGAATAGACTAGCTTTTAGCCCGCATGTTTCGCGGGTTACTTTTAGGTGTTTTTTTTAAAGTTGTTGTGAATATAATTTTTTTCATGTATTATGCATTTAGGTATAAAATTAAAGGCTAAATAAACGTATCAAATATGTATTTTCATTAGTTGTACTTAAATTATAGTTTTATTTTCCAATCTAAAATGGGGTCTCATATAAAGTATGTTATATGGTTTATGGTCAACACTTCGGTCTTTGATAATGTGGTTGACTTGAAGGCATCCCATTTGACCTTTGTGTGAACAGCGGATGTAAGTGACATGCTAGACGATAGAAAGTTATCATGCATTCATGCGGCCACTTTCAATGGATGATTGGTTTAACTCTGTTTGAAGAACCATTAGGAGTTTTGAGCTTAAGATCGGGTTTCAATCTGCGGTTTCAAGATACAAACACAGCTTCATGATTAATATTCTTTTCGAAACCCGAACCAAAAACACTATTCAACCAAAATAATCGAACTGCAATAACAAAACCTAATAAAAAAACCAATGATTTAGATTAATATTTTTTCGGGTTTGCTATCAACAAAAACCAAAAAAATTACCACCGATAGGAACCGAAACTGAAGCCGAGTAAACTCTATTATGCAAAACGCCAAATCAATTATAATCGTTAAATAGTGACGATGTGCGCACACTTAACAATAAAAGTCAACAGACATGCTACATACAACCTATGTTCTACCCATAATCTATATAAACAACATAACATCAAAGCAAATACTCAGTCTCAAGATCAGTTAGCTTTCAACCCGAAAGCTAGAGCACCAAATTAAACGATACAGACAAAAGCTGCAAAAAAATATATAAAAAAAAAGATAATTCTGTTGCATAAATAGCCCTACAAGCCATAGAAACCATGATCCTTAAGTTAAAAATTTGAAGGAGAAGTTACAAATGTTCGCCCATGCCAAAATTACCCTTTACGACCAGCCCATTTTACTACCAAACACAAACGTGAAGAAAATTTGCTCACTTTGACAGTTTCAACCATTGCATAAGTAACGAAAAATTAACGTCTTGATAAGCTTGAAGTTCGGTTTTCTCAACTTGTCCACCACCAAACTCACATAGAGAGTATGCAACCATGTCAACTTCAAGTCTTAAGTGCAAAGCAGTATACACTTGATTGGTTCTCTAATAATATCAGGCCCGATTAACCAAAAACTCGTTATGAAGCTTCCTAATAGTTGCTCATCTAACTTGTTCCCCGGATGATCGTATTTTCTTATCCTTCTAGACAACAATAAAGCGGTTTCTTGAATTTTGGGCACAAATTTTAGTACATGGTAATTACATTGCATCTTAACCTCTGCACGCATAAAACAAAGTTAAAAGATTTATTTTAAGTAAAAAAGAAACTCAGTACCGAGATGGTACTTTGAAAGTAGGGTTGTTCAAAAATCTGTGTGGCTTGCTTAAAGCTCGCTCAAAATCGGCCCGTTTTTTACTGAACCGAGCCTACTCGGTTTGTAGATGAGCTAAGCCCAAGCCAAGGTAAATTGGGCTCGTTAAGCTTGTTTAGATGGCTCATTGGCTCGCTTGTCAACTCGTTTAAAATAAAGCCCAAGTTTTAATATATATAACTCGTAACCAAAAGTATAACCCAAAATTTTAATATATATAAATTGTAAGTTTGTGGTTTATTAATTATGTACATTAAAAATAATATATGTTTTCTTTATGTATATATAAAAAAAATTATTAAATAAATGACATCATTGTACCTTGTGCAATAGCGGTTATACCTGTACCCGATCAACATGTTATTTATGATTTGTCATTATTATTATTTACCTTGTTGAAATGCTCACACTGTCGGTTACCAAGACTAAATACACCATAGTTAAGTTTTTCAAACCAAACTCCTTTCTCATCTTCCTGCACAAATAGCAACAAATTCTAGATTAGACCCTAGATCTTAAATACATAAATTTAATCTATAGCGCAGACAATCAATATTTATAATTTAGCTCACTAAATCGTTTGTAAAACCTGGCAGCATTATCAGTTTTAGACCATATTAGCATACTAATCGTTAAGCTTGATAGTTGCGCAATAAAACCAATGATTTATAATACCTGAGTTTATCTTTCTTCCTTGACCTTCAAGAAGTTAAACAAAAGGCCATTAAATGGAAATATATATAATCTACACATACTTGGTAAAAAGAAATAAAAATAAAAAAATAGTCGTTTTCATTATGCATACTCGTATTCATCAAGCATATTCTTCTTTGTTTACCAATGGTTATGCACACTACTTTGTTTGATCCAATGTATACTGGATACTTTTCTTTTTAAAACAAAACAAATTATTACAAGTATACTGGATATTGAGATATTAAAAGAAGTATATAAACGCGTATCAACTATTTATACAAAGATATACATGCATCTAAAGACACATTAAGAAACAAAGATGCATAAAATACATACGAGAACCATATTCGGTTAACTTTTGGCATCATTCTTAACTTCTTGAACAACATTTATTTCACAGCATGACTATAATGAGTCATCCGAAGTTCTGAATAGTGTTCAATTTGGTTTACTCGCATGAAGCCATGGGATAGACATAAGCCAGAGTTGGCATCTTACCTCAACCAAGTCAGGTCAAGTCGACCATGACTGCAAAATAAACCAATTTCATGACAAATGCGAATATATATCTTCTAATTGACAATTCAATTAATAAGACTTGTGAAAGTATAAGCTGCTCGAACCTTAGAATGTGACCAGGAGATTATGGTAAAAAGCCTACCCATTTAAACCCTAACACTATTTCATGTAGATTGAGCTACTTTAACCCATTACCCAACTCGCTCAAAGCACCCATTTTTCCACCTCTAAAGTTCAAATGTTAAACGTACTAACCTGAGATTTTTTTTAAAAAAAGCCCGTCATTATTACATCATCTTTGGCACCACAATCAGCATTATGAACGACCAATGTTTTCACAGTCAAGCAGTCTTCGGTTCTAAGCGAGTGTTAAACACAAAGGTGCAATGACAGTCTGCAAATATAGCATAAAAAAGACTAAACCCATATCATGTTCAAGGTGTTATTAAAAGAAATACATAATAAGATAGAACATGTTATATATCATGCATATCGGATAGAAATAAATTATAAGGTAATAAGAAAAGGAAACGCACCAAATTTTGGTATATCCAATGAAGTTCAAAGCCTTTTAGGTACCGTGGGTTGAGATAAGTTTGTTGGAAAGGGGCTATAAAATTCTCAATTTCCCATGATTCAAAAAAGATTTCACCTTCATTAGTATTTAAATCAAGCATCTAGTAGCTTTTATTGCAAATTCAACTATGGTACCACACTACTGGTAAACATAATCAAACAAAATAAAAACCAAATTAATAAGCAAGCAATCAAGCATCCAAATGTAGCCACTGGAGAAGTCTCCAGCAAGTAAGTCCTCCAAAAAAACCTGATCAGTTGGTTTTATCGTACCAATCTAAGCATACCCTTGATTAAGATTTTTATGAAGACTCAATTGAACACTTGAATTTCACAATGCGCGCTTAAAAGAACCGATTAATATATACATTAGTCGGAAATAATGATTAAAACAATATCCTAATCGACTAAATCAAACAATGACAAACAAAAAGTAACCTCACCTGAACGATAATTGATCTTCAAGGGAAAACTAATCTACCAAATTAAGTAAGCTCAAGCAAAATCGGAACTTAGGGGCTGTGAAAGAGAATCCTTAACAGCCAAAACAACATACCCTTATCTCCTCAAGCAATCAACGAAATATACCTTGAGCTGTGATTCAAATTACCGTTGATGATGATGATGATGAATTGCAAGAGACGACCAGAGATGGCTAAACGAATTAGGGTTTAAAATACAGTGTAGAATGAATGCTATTTGTGAAGAAAACGGGTAAAGGTATCCGAGTTTGGTGGCCCACAAGACCAGCGAGATTTATAAGGTAAATGGGTAGAAACCTGGTCAAACGCATGAGAAGTCACCATTTAGAAATCAAGCAATCTGGTGACTCGATAGATGGTGGGAAGCGACCAGAGCGCGACAGGTAGGATTTTTTGGTAGACAATTATATAAATAGTTAGATTTGGTAAATTGTATAATATTATGATTATGAATGGTTGTTACATAAGAGAAAAAATGTTACTCCGTACACGTGAAAGTCAAATTTACATTGTTTACACTGTGTAATTTTTTAATTATATTTTTAAGTGGGTGTGACTTGTAGTTGATAGAGAGAGAAAATAATGATAAAATTATTATTTAATTAAAAAAAAGAAAAAATATAGTGATTTTTATTGTAATTATATGAATAATGATATGAAATGGGCTAAGAATGCTATTATATTTAAGGAAAATAACTATTTAGACCCGTTTGAACTCTTAAATGTTTGAATTTTGTTACCATTTTAGTCCTATTTTTTTCTTTAAATCAAGAATATTAAGTCATTTTACACGTTAGTTTGTTTATGTAAATTTGTAATACCTTTTAGTAATTCGAGAGCAATGTGCGTCATTTACTTAAAATAATATAATAATAGGGACTCTGCTATAGATACATATTTACAAACATTTGACATCATTCCCCCATCTTATCATAGGTTGTATATAAAGTGTATGCTGACATACGCATCATATGGAATAATAACTTAAGTTAGTCAAATCAACGAAGACATACGAATCATATAGAAAACTATACGAGTCATATACTATAAAAATTATACGAGCCATATTCTTTTGTATATAGTTTGTATCCTCTGTTGTATATGGAAGACGAGACGTATAACATTTCATACGAAGCATATAAATCTAACATAACCATATGAACTGTATAAAAAATAATACAAATCGTATGCATGCAGTTTTTTGAAAAATCATGAAAATTAATCAATACGAACTGTAAAGAAATAACACGAAACTTATGCCGAATAATCTTTAAAATTTATCAATTACTTTTGTAGGAAACGTGTTTCAACAATTAACCAACCAATCTATCTCTGATCATATGAACTATTTAATCAATTTCTTTGACCATATAAACTTTGTAGAAGAATATTAGGTTTTAAAAAGAATCTTTGAACCATATAAACTGTGTAATCACAGTGTGTTCTTTTTACCCACTTCTTTCTTTGAACCGGATAAGTATAAAAAAGTTATGAAGTATATATAAGTGGGGTACGCAATTACATTTTACCCACTTCTTTCTCCCCCTTCATCCCTTTCAATTGTTTTTAAAAAAATTATCAACCTAAAGACTTTTTAAATTTATTTTTCAAACCACATTGATAAATTTCGTTGATAAAATGCATAATTTTGAAGAAAATGTTGTGGAATCTGATGAATCTTTCACCACAACACTCACGTGGTGCATGATGTTCGCAAACGATATTATGTTAGTTTCTGAGAGAAAACAAGATCTAAACATGAGGCTAGAGGAGTGGAGAACAACCTTAAAGACAAAAGGTTTAAGGATTAGTCGCTCTAAGACGGAGTACCTCCACTGTGATTTTAGTGGGGTAATTGACAATGAGGGCATCCAGATCACCATTGAAGGGCAAATGGTTACGCAATTAACGAAATTCATGTATCTAGGATCATTTGTTCAGAGCGATGGGGAACTAGACAGTAATGTGGCCCATCGAGTTCAGGTAGGATGGTGTAGATGGAGAGCAGCCACAGGTATATTGTGCGACAAGAGACTCCCAACTAAACTAAAGGGAAAATTTTTTAGGATCGCAGTTAAACCTGCAATGTTATATGGAACAGATTGCTAGGCCATCAAGAAGGCACAAGTGCGAAAGATGGAGGTAGCATAGATGAGAATGCTACGCTGGATGTGTGGACACACAAGGTTAGACCGAATAAGAAACGATGTGTTTCGGGAGAGATTAGGGGTATCTAACATATCTGACAAGATAAGAGAGTGGAGATTGAGATGGTTTGGATATGTGAAGAGAAGACAGACGACGAATCCTGTTAGATCCGTAGAAAACATTACTATAGAGGGGAGGAGTGGTAGAGGCCAACCTAAATTGACTTGGGATGAGAGGATTCGACATGATTTGCTAGAGGAGTGGAGAACAACCTTAGAGACAAAAGGTTTAAGGATTAGTCGCTCTAAGACGGAGTACCTCCACTGTGATTTTAGTGGGGTAATTGACAATAAGGGCATCCATATCACCATTGAAGGGCAAATGGTTACGCAATTAACGAAATTCATGTATCTAGGATCATTTGTTCAGAGCGATGGGGAACTAGACAGTGATGTGGCCCATCGAGTTCAGGTAGGATGGTGTAGATGGAGAGTAGCCACATGTATATTGTGCGACAAGAGACTCCCAACTAAACTAAAGGGAAAATTTTATAGGATCGCAGTTAGACCTGCAATGTTATATGGAACAGATTGCTAGGCCATCAAGAAGGCACAAGTGCGAAAGATGGAGGTAGCAGAGATGAGAATGCTACGCTGGATGTGTGGACACACAAGGTTAGACCGAATAAGAAACGATGTGTTTCGGGAGAGATTAGGGGTATCTAACATATCTGACAAGATAAGAGAGTGGAGATTGAGGTGGTTTGGATATGTGAAGAGAAGACAGACGACGAATCCTGTTAGATCCGTAGAAAACATTACTATAGAGGGGAGGAGTGGTAGAGGCCAACCTAAATTGACTTGGGATGAGAGGATTAGACATGATTTGCTAGACCTAAACCTCGCCGAGGACATGGTTGAGGATAGGAATACTTGGAACGTAGAATTAATGTTAAGGAATTTTAGGAAGAAAGGAATACCTTAGGGGCTTCTCTTTACCTTAGTTTTGGTCACACACCATTATGTTATTTTCTTTTCATATATTATATATTTTTATCTATTTATGTATCGGTATTATTATTTTTACTACGTGCTAGTATTAATTATATTACTGTTGAACTTTGAGTTCCTCTTATATTCGCTCATACATATGTTTTTTTTAGAGCTGAGGGTCTCTCTGGAAGTCATCTCTCTATCTCATTGGATAGAGGTACGGGTGCCTACATTCCACCATCCTCAGACCCTACTTATAGCTTTGCTATTAGTGGGATTTCATTGGGTATGATTGATTGATTGATTTAAGGTGTTTATGTGTTTCGATGAGTTGAAGCAATGGGCGTACAACACTAGACTTAACAATGGCTACGTGATAGTGACCCAAAGGCCTAAGACAAATGTTGTTGGCGACATGAACAAGGTGTTTCTTTGATGTGATCGTGGTGGTGTATACAAGGGGAATGCAACTGTCAAACTCGCTGGTACTAAAAAAATCAACTGTCTGTTTCAGTTGATTGCAAAGTACCACAAAGAGAAAGATAGTTGGTGTGACATCTGACCCGATCCGACCCGACCCAGGTACCCGTTTCTCCGATCCGATCTCTTTCTTTTATGATTTAATATTTATTTATACTTATACTTTATTTTTAATAATAATGTTTTCCTTCCCGCCTCTTTCTCTCTTTTCCTTCCCGCCGTCCCGTCCCTCTTCTCTCTTTCCGCCTTCTTTTCCCTCTTGTCGCCGTCCCGCCCTTAAGCCTTGAACCTCTGTCCTTTGTTCCTTCCCGCCTAAGGTTGTCTGCGCAGCTCCACGCGCCAGACTCTTTACAAGGAAGCCTGCGTGAAGACCACCTGTTACTGCGATACGCGAGACGAACTGTCCCCGCAGCGCGCTAAGGATTTTAGTTCTTCCCGCGGCGCGCTATGGATACCGTTCTTCCCGCGACGCGCTAAGGAATATAGTTCTTCTCGCGACGCGCTTAGAATTGAAGTTCTTCCCGCGGCGCGCTTAGAAATGTAACTCTTCCCGCGACGCGTCAAGATTGGTTCTGTCTGCCTTCGCGCTCGCGCACTTTTGCCTTCGCGCTCGATGCCTTCTCGCGTTTAACCCTGAGTCTTTTCTCCTGTTTAATCTAGCCGTTTGCTTTTGTGATGTCTTATCTTCTGTGCTGTTGACCTAACCTGTCTTATGTCTGAAAAGTTACTTTCGGCGCAGCATGCGCACCAACCCCATTGGTTGGCAGAAAAAGTGACTGACATTATCTTTTGGAGATCTGCTTTTTCCATGCTTGACCAGTACCTTTATCTGAACCGCCCATGCCTTTACTGTTCCCTGACAGCCTTTTTCTCTTTTTCCCTGCTACCATATCTTTTGATATCTTTTACTTGCTTTTGATATCTTTTGTTATCTTTTGTTTTGTCTTGTTCTGTTTGTCTTGGAATCTTTTCCCCTTTTTTCTGGATTCATGTCTCCTAGTGTTTCTCTATAAATAATAATATTATTTTTCCTAACACTACACACACAAACACTTAATTTAAATCTTCTCCTTGCTCTCGTCCTTGTCCTCTGCCGTCTCCTCTCTTTGCCTCCGTCTTCCTCCCTGTTCTACCCTGCTTTGCCGGTAATATATATTATATAATAATTTACTTATTAATTATGCTAACTTATAATCAAGACTTTAAAACAAATCGTTAAGACAATAATATTTAATTATAGGTTAACTTTGCTTGTTTGGTTCTTGCTTTACCTATCTTCACACCGATTATCAAGTGAGTAATCTCGTACCTAATCCCTTTTATTTTTAATGTTTTGGGATGTTCATGTGTTCATACAAACTTAGAGTCTTAAACTGTTTATGAACTTTAGTCGCGCAGTATCCCATGTGTTGAGGACGTAGACTTGGCTGTTTATTTGTATGTGTGGATCATTAACCGTCTTGTCGGTCTATTCCGCAGTTCTCATGGTACCATTAGATGAACACGGGAGAACTATCGTTTATGATTTTCTCTTTTGTTTACACATGCACAGTTTGTCTTGTTTGTGAGCTCAATTGTGAGCACTGGCAGTCTATGAATCTTAGAGTTGGTCCCGATCAGATTACACCCCTGTTGAAAACCAGACATACACATGTTGCGCGCAGATTTATTGTTATCTATGTATTAACTATTAAACTTGATTTCTCACCAACACGCAAGTGTTTGACGTTTATTTTAACACATGTTCAGGTTTGCAGTAGCTGTTTTGGAGCTCGAGAAACGTAGGAAGTTCTTTATTTTGGACCTAGATTAAAATGTATCAAGACAAGTTATTGCGGTTATTGAATATTTTGAGTTATAATATATTGATTTATGTGATTTATGTTATCTTATGTTTACCTTGCGCGTGCGCGAATGAATGTATTTATTAAATATTGACACCCAATAGTGTCACGAGTAATGAAACAATATGTGGCGCCCCGATGTATAATCCGCCTTTGGTCGGGGTGTTACAGATTGGTATCAGAGCTCGTTGACTTTAGGATAGGTGGTTAGACGTAACGGCCTAGA
Source organism: Bidens hawaiensis (assembly GCF_021521415.1). Lineage (NCBI taxonomy): Eukaryota > Viridiplantae > Streptophyta > Magnoliopsida > Asterales > Asteraceae > Bidens > Bidens hawaiensis. Next base: position 10,210 of record NW_027503340.1, read on the forward strand.
ATACCTAAGAGTCCCTTCTCGCGCATGAGAGAAATCTCATGTTTGCGCGCTTATTGTTAATTACTTGTTATTTATGAATATGCTCGCGCCTGCGCAGTATATGATTTTATGTTTTATTTCGCGATATTTCGATTTTTGTTGAATTTCGATTTTTTATTGATTTTACTTACATATTCGTTTGTTGGGATTGAAAATCTAAAAAGTCATGGTGATACATGAATAGTTGATTTTCAATTTTCAATTACGATTATGTTCTGAGGTTGGAGACTTGAAAAGTCATGGTGATACATGAATTGTCAACCTCCAATACTCATTTTCTTGTATATTTTATATTGAGGATTGAAAAGTCATGGTGATACATGAATCGTCAATCTCCAATACCCGTTTGCTCGTACATTTTAAATTGAGAATTTGGAAGGTCATGATGATACATGAATTGTCGATCTCGATTCGGATTTGTTACCTTTATTAAGTCTGCATTTAAAGTCATTTCTTTTACTTTAACTTTTGATAGTATCTAACTCTGCGAAACCAAGCTTTATAAAGTTATACTTTGCGATAAAACCAAGATATTAACTAAAATTAAAACTTTTATAGAATGCCTCCACTATCAGCTCGCCATCTTAGGAAGAAAGAAGCCGCGCGCAGGCGATCGCTGCAACGTTCCCAGGAAATGGCCACCGCAATAGCCCAAGCTTTGAGCCAAAACAATACCAACACCTCCAGTTATAACATTAAGTCCTTTAACGCGGGTAACCCTCCAAAGTTCACAGGTCTTGAAGGAGCCACCGTGATGCTCCAATGGCTCGAAAAGATTGAAAACACTTTCCTCCATACCCAATGCCCTCATGACAGACGAACCCTATATGCCTCCAGTGTCCTGGAATCCAGAGCGCTTACATGGTGGAATGGAGTAGCCCATGCGCGTGGCGCAGAAGCTGCTTCCAGCATACTCTGGGAGGAATTTAAGGATCTCTTGACGCGAGAATTCTGCCCTCCCAACGAAGTAAAGCGCTTGGAGGAAGAATTTTGGAACCTGAAGCAATACAGTGGAGAAGCGCGCGAGTACGCGACGCGCTTCCACGAGCTAAGCTTACTGGTCCCTCACCTTGTTACCCCTTCACGCCGAGCAATCGAGAAATTCCTTGGGGGTATCCCCATGGAAATTCAAGATTCTGTATGGGCCAGAAACCCAGTAACCCTCCCTGACGCTATTGAGTTGGCCGCTGTGCTCAGCGACAACCATGTCAGAGCAGGAACCTTGTTCCTGCGGGGAGCTGAGAAGACCAAACCCACCAAAACTGCCCCTGAACCAACAGAAACCAAACCAGAACCCTCAAACCATAACCAGAAACGTAAGCGCAGACAAGCTTACGCGCTTACCAACCCACCCATAGTCCAGCAACCTGGCTACCAACCTCTAGTATACGCCCCTCAACCACTGTCCGCCTACCCAACACCTCCTGTAGTCCACAACTATGCCTTAACCAATCCAGCACTCCCTGCCCCGCCAACTAAGAAACCTTACACAGGAAACCACCCCTTTTGCCCAACCTGTAGACTTCACCACCCACCTCAAGTCCCATGCCGACAATGTAACCGATGTGGCCGCGCTGGCCACCTTGCAGAAAACTGTAGAGTCCTTCCCGCCAATCCAATTGCGCCAACACCACCAGTCTACCCGCAGAACCCACAACCAACCTACCAAAACCCACGACCCAGATCGTGCTTTAACTGCGGTGATCCCAGTCATTTCCGGAACGCGTGCCCGAGGCTACAAGTGCAAATCACACAAGCGAATCCGGTGAACCAGATTTCAAACCAAGTGACGCGTGGACGAGCTTTTAATATAACCGCGCACCAAGCGCAAGCGAATAATGACGTAGTTAATGGTACATTTTTACTTAACGGAAATTATGCTTCTATACTTTTTGATACTGGCGCCGATCGAAGTTTTATCTCTCGCGCCTTTGAGCAGAAGCTTGCGCGACCGCGCGATAACTTAAAAGAAGATTTTTCAGTTGAATTGGCTAATGGTGAAACTATTTTAATAAACTCTGTGATCAAGGATTGTACGCTTAACCTTAATGAAAACGATTTTCTAATCGATCTCATCCCCATGCCTCTTGGAAGTTTTGATATTATCATTGGTATGGACTGGCTTTCGAAGAATCGCGCCGAAGTTATTTGCGCCAAGAAGATGGTTCGCATACCTCGAGAAAATGGTGATCTTCATATCTACGGCGAGAAACCCTCCCGCGGTCTTAAGCTTATGTCTTGCGCCGAAGCCCAAAGGCTTATACGGAAGAAGTGTGTTGCATTCTTAGCCCATGTGGTCAAACCTGCTGAAGAGAAGAAGCTTCGCGATATCCCTGTTGTGCGTGATTTCCCTGAAGTTTTTCCTGATGATCTTCCTGGTATCCCTCCCGCTCGTGTAGTCGAGTTTCGTGTTGATCTTGTCCCTGGTGCTTCCCCCGTAGCTAAATCTCCTTATCGTCTTGCACCCGCTGAGATGCAAGAATTGGCCAGCCAACTTCAAGAGTTGACTGCTAAAGGATTCATTCGCCCTAGCTCTTCGCCCTGGGGTGCTCCGGTGTTGTTCGTTAAAAAGAAAGATGGTACGTTTCGCATGTGTATCGATTACCGCGAGTTGAACAAACTCACCATTAAGAACCGGTATCCCTTACCGCGTATTGACGACCTCTTTGATCAACTCCAAGGTGCCTCTTGTTTCTCCAAGATTGATCTCCGCTCTGGCTATCACCAGTTGCGCGTCCGCGATGAAGATGTTCCGAAGACTGCTTTTCGAACTCGTTATGGCCATTTTGAATTCTTGGTCATGTCCTTCGGTTTAACCAACGCACCCGCCGTTTTCATGGATCTAATGAATCGGGTGTGTAGGCCTTTCTTGGATAAATTCGTGATTGTGTTTATCGATGACGTTCTGATTTATTCTAAGACCAAGGCTGAGCATGAGCAACATCTCCGATTGGTATTGCAAAAGCTTAGAGCCGAGCAGCTCTTTGCCAAGCTCTCCAAGTGTGAATTCTGGTCTGATGAAGTACAGTTTCTTGGTCATGTTGTAAACAAGATGGGTATTCATGTCGACCCATCCAAGATTGAAGCAATCAAGAACTGGTTGACGCCATCTTCTCCTACCGAAATCCGTTCCTTTCTGGGCTTAGCTGGTTATTACCGGCGCTTCATTTCGAACTTCTCGAAGATCGCTTTGCCTTTAACAGCTCTAACGCACAAAGGTAAACCGTATATTTGGGGCTCGAAGCAAGAAGAAGCCTTTCTGACGCTCAAGCGTCTGTTGTGTGAAGCTCCTGTTCTTGCGCTACCTGAGGGTAATGATGATTTTGTCGTGTATTGCGATGCATCCAACCAAGGTCTCGGTTGTGTTCTTATGCAACGAGGCAAGGTTATCGCTTACGCATCAAGGCAACTCAAGATTCATGAAAAGAATTATACAACTCACGACCTCGAACTAGGCGCAGTTGTTTTTGCCTTGAAGATCTGGAGACACTACCTTTATGGTACTAAGTGTATCCTCTACACTGACCATAAAAGCCTTCAGCATATCTTTGATCAAAAGGAACTTAACATGAGGCAACGCCGATGGAACGAACTCATCAGTGATTACGATTGTGAGATCCGGTATCATCCTGGTAAGGCTAATGTGGTAGCCGATGCGCTCAGTCGCAAACCCTGCCAGCTTAACTGTATCTTGCCGCGCACGCAGCTTCACTTCGCGCCGATCCTAAGCAACCTTGAATCGCGCATTCGTGACGCGCAGCGCGCATCCATCAGTAATGGTAGCCTTCGCGCCGAGTTAGCGTGTGGCGCGGAAGCGCACTTTGTCCCTAATCTGAGTGGAATTCTCTGTTATCTTAATCGCATATGGATTCCCTTTGATGAGAATCTTCGCGCTGATATCCTGAGTGAAGCGCATAAATCTCGGTATTCTATTCATCCCGGCGCTGATAAGATGTACAAGGATTTGCGCATTACTTATTGGTGGCCCGGTATGAAGAAGGATATTGCTGTGTTCGTAGCTAAATGCCTGACTTGTTCTAAGGTAAAAGCTGAACACCAACGCCCATCTGGTTTGCTCGAACAACCAGAAATTCCTACGTGGAAATGGGAATGTGTAGCGATGGACTTTATTACCAAGTTACCTTTGACAGCAAGCAAACATGATAGCATTTGGGTAATAGTGGATCGTTTGACTAAGTCTGCTCACTTCCTGCCCATTCGTGAAAACTACCGTGTTGAGCAACTCGCGCAGCTTTATGTCAAGGAAATTGTCTGCCGCCATGGCACTCCTTTGAGCATCATATCCGATCGCGATGGCCGTTTTATATCCCGCTTTTGGAAATCTCTCCAATCTGCGTTAGGAACTCGCTTGGACATGAGTACGGCATATCATCCTCAGACTGACGGACAGTCTGAGCGAACTATTCAAACTCTTGAGGATATGCTCCGATCTAGTGTTCTTGATTTTGGAGGTAATTGGGATTCGCACCTGCCTTTGATCGAGTTCTCTTATAATAACAGCTATCATTCCAGTATCGGTATGGCCCCATTTGAAGCACTTTACGGTCGTAAGTGCCGCTCCCCGATTTGTTGGAGCGAAGTGGGAGAAACTCAAATCACAGGACCCGAACTTGTTCAGGAGACAACCGATAAAATCGCCAAGATCCGTGATCATCTGCTGACTGCCAGAAGCCGACAGAAGAGTTACGCAGATCGCAGGCGAAAGCCTCTCGAATTTCAAGTTGGTAATCTTGTTCTCCTCAAAGTGTCGCCCTGGAAGGGTGTTGTCCGTTTTGGGAAGAAAGGTAAGCTTGCTCCTCGATATGTTGGACCATTTAAGATTCTCGCGCGTGTGGGAAAAGTTGCCTACAGACTTGACCTGCCGCCCGCGCTCAGTAATGTGCATCCAACGTTCCATGTATCCAATCTCAAGAAATGTTTAGCTGACGAGAACCTTCACATACCACTTGATGAAGTTCAAGTTGATGAATCCATGCATTTCGTTGAGAAGCCTGTTGAGATTTTGGATCGCGAGGTAAAGCAAACCAAGCGCAGTCGTATCCCTATCGTGAAAGTTCGCTGGGAGTCCAAGCGCGGAGCCGAGTTTACATGGGAAAGGGAAGATCAGATGAAGATCAAGTACCCGCACCTGTTCTCTGCGCAACCTACTTCGAGATAAATTTCGGGACGAAATTTCTTAAAGTAGGGGAGACTGTGACATCTGACCCGATCCGACCCGACCCAGGTACCCGTTTCTCCGATCCGATCTCTTTCTTTTATGATTTAATATTTATTTATACTTATACTTTATTTTTAATAATAATGTTTTCCTTCCCGCCTCTTTCTCTCTTTTCCTTCCCGCCGTCCCGTCCCTCTTCTCTCTTTCCGCCTTCTTTTCCCTCTTGTCGCCGTCCCGCCCTTAAGCCTTGAACCTCTGTCCTTTGTTCCTTCCCGCCTAAGGTTGTCTGCGCAGCTCCACGCGCCAGACTCTTTACAAGGAAGCCTGCGTGAAGACCACCTGTTACTGCGATACGCGAGACGAACTGTCCCCGCAGCGCGCTAAGGATTTTAGTTCTTCCCGCGGCGCGCTATGGATACCGTTCTTCCCGCGACGCGCTAAGGAATATAGTTCTTCTCGCGACGCGCTTAGAATTGAAGTTCTTCCCGCGGCGCGCTTAGAAATGTAACTCTTCCCGCGACGCGTCAAGATTGGTTCTGTCTGCCTTCGCGCTCGCGCACTTTTGCCTTCGCGCTCGATGCCTTCTCGCGTTTAACCCTGAGTCTTTTCTCCTGTTTAATCTAGCCGTTTGCTTTTGTGATGTCTTATCTTCTGTGCTGTTGACCTAACCTGTCTTATGTCTGAAAAGTTACTTTCGGCGCAGCATGCGCACCAACCCCATTGGTTGGCAGAAAAAGTGACTGACATTATCTTTTGGAGATCTGCTTTTTCCATGCTTGACCAGTACCTTTATCTGAACCGCCCATGCCTTTACTGTTCCCTGTCAGCCTTTTTCTCTTTTTCCCTGCTACCATATCTTTTGATATCTTTTACTTGCTTTTGATATCTTTTGTTATCTTTTGTTTTGTCTTGTTCTGTTTGTCTTGGAATCTTTTCCCCTTTTTCTGGATTCATGTCTCCTAGGGTTTCTCTATAAATAATAATATTATTTTTCCTAACACTACACACACAAACACTTAATTTAAATCTTCTCCTTGCTCTCGTCCTTGTCCTCTGCCGTCTCCTCTCTTTGCCTCCGTCTTCCTCCCTGTTCTACCCTGCTTTGCCGGTAATATATATTATATAATAATTTACTTATTAATTATGCTAACTTATAATCAAGACTTTAAAACAAATCGTTAAGACAATAATCTTTAATTATAGGTTAACTTTGCTTGTTTGGTTCTTGCTTTACCTATCTTCACACCGATTATCAAGTGAGTAATCTCGTACCTAATCCCTTTTATTTTTAATGTTTTGGGATGTTCATGTGTTCATACAAACTTAGTCTTAAACTGTTTATGAACTTTAGTCGCGCACTATCCCATGTGTTGAGGACGTAGACTTGGCTGGTTATTTGTATGTGTGGATCATTAACCGTCTTGTCGGTCTATTCCGCAGTTCTCATGGTACCATTAGATGAACACGGGAGAACTATCGTTTATGATTTTCTCTTTTGTTTACACATGCACAGTTTGTCTTGTTTGTGAGCTCAATTGTGAGCACTGGCAGTCTATGAATCTTAGAGTTGGTCCCGATCAGATTACACCCCTGTTGAAAACCAGACATACACATGTTGCGCGCAAATTTATTGTTATCTATGTATTAACTATTAAACTTGATTTCTCACCAACACGCAAGTGTTTGACGTTTATTTTAACACATGTTCAGGTTTGCAGTAGCTGTTTTGGAGCTCGAGAAACGTAGGAAGTTCTTTATTTTGGACCTAGATTAAAATGTATCAAGACAAGTTATTGCGGTTATTGAATATTTTGAGTTATAATATATTGATTTATGTGATTTATGTTATCTTATGTTTACCTTGCGCGTGCGCGAATGAATGTATTTATTAAATATTGACACCCAATAGTGTCACGAGTAATGAAACAATATGTGGCGCCCCGATGTATAATCCGCCTTTGGTCGGGGTGTTACAGTTGGAAACTAAAAGTTGTGTATGGTATACATAATCATCCGGCTGCTATATATATGAAAGGATCTGATAAACCAGAACGTGGATCCCCAAAACATTATATCAATAATGAGAAAATAGTACCCTCATTGTGCGTCTACGATAAAAAAACGTATACAATGAACAACAAAGGCAACGAGTATCCCTACGCAGTAATAAGTCTCTGATGTAGGTTCTTTTCACACTCTTGGCTAATGATGGTTACCTTCAAGAGCATGAGGTAAATAAAATCCACTCAAAAGTTGGAGAGGCTATTTATCGTTCCCGATTTGGCGTGCATTCCCGCATGTGTTGCTCATAGATGCAACATACAAGACAAATAGGTACAATTTGCCATTTGTTGAGATTGTAGGTGTAACTTCTACTTGTAAAACCTTTTGTGTAGCTTTTGCTTTTATAAGTGACGAAACAGAAGATAGTTACACGTGGGTCTTAAGCCAACTAAAAAGAACGTTGGACAAGTGTATGCAGCCACGTGTCATAGTAACAGACAGGGAGTATGCTCTGATTAATGCATGTCAACGGCAATTCCTATACGTTGAAATGTTACTGTATCTATTTCACATATATCAAAATATTACCAGGCACCACAAGCAAAGTTTTCCACTTGAATAAGACTGGGAGGTCTTCCTCTGTAGGTGGAGAGTGTTACTCAATTATCCCACCAAGGAGTGCATTCGGGTATGAAGAGGCTTGTACATAGAGTTCATTTGGCCACAATCGGGATAATACGACGGTATTGACCTACGATTTTATGGGTTTATCCTAAGATAGCACCTACAACCATGCAAGTGTACCCGACAACGACTTCATCGGCTTGACCCAAAAGAGTGTTTAAACTATCAAATGTTGCAAAATACAGACGAATGTCGTCGTAATATTCCCGAATTCTTCCGTCAGTATGTTACACATATAGATAACATTTTGGGTGATGGAAACTGTGGATTTCGTGTCACCACGTGACAACCTGTGGTAGGTCTACTAGATGACCAATCAGACCTAGTGGGCGGCATCGCGATACGCGATGGAATATAATATTTAGAGGCGGTTAAGCGGTCCATCGCGATACGCGGTGGATCCTCTTTTTAGCTCATCGCGTACCGTGATGGGTCATAATTTCAACTATATAAATAGGGGTGTCGGGCTCTGTCTTGTGCATCCCGAATCAAACTTCACTCATATTATCTCGATCTTCGTGCCTCGATCCCGATGTTTCGACGATTGGTTTCTCGAAGTCCGTGCAAGTGTTGAAGCTTTGTTTGTATTCTCGATTACCCGCCGACAAATAGAAGTGTTACCCGCGTCAAGCTTAGGCATTTCATATAATCTAGCCATACAAGATAGGGGTACTACCCGATTATTTTATTATATATGGCTTGGACCCTAGTCGGGGGTATAGTCTATACCTTGATGAGATAATAAGTAAAATATAGTTTTTATAAGACAAGGGTATAGATAAAATTTTATTTCTTTATAATTACAAAGATTTTGTAATGTTTCTTAACAAAGAAGAAACTTTGTATATACGTTTCTTCATGAAGAAGAAACATAGTGTTTTATTAATAAATGTTTTGGACTAAATGTTCAAGTATAAAGAAATAATTACCAAGGTAAAGATTATGCAAATAGACTAAAGGTCTATAGCTAGATCATTGATCTTGTATTTATGCTTAATTATTCTCGTACTATATGTCCGACGTAACTTCAAAACAAAATCAGTGAGAGCGCTGATCAAAACAAAGGTGAATACGCTCATAACTTTAAAACTCTTTAATTGAGTCATTTACCCAGAAACCAAAGTTTACATGGGATAATATATCATTAAAACTTTAGTATATGTTGGAAATTGGGCTATTTATACGTGTGTTTGGATCATCTCATATGTGGTAGAGGGTAGGCATACCCTTCCACACGTGGTACAAGTTCCCGTCTCATTGAGCCAGTCTATAGGACTGTGAGGGCTTGATTAATGTGATATAATTGGTACTCCGGTCTAGAGGGCCGCTGATTTTTTTGAGTATGAACTAACTGTTTTCATAAATGTTTTAGCGTCAGCATGTTCACCAGCATGTGTTGTTCACGTATTTTATAAACTGTTTTACAGGTAACCAAGAGTAGATGTTTGGAGTTGGAGTCTAGCCATTAGACGATCTGATGGCTCATGAAGTTCTATTATTAAAATATTATAATTATGCTTTATAACTTCAACTCTTTTGTAACAAACTAACGGGTGTTTAATTCCCGTCTTTTGAAATATATTACTATTTTAATCATAACTTCCGCTTTACAACCTTAAACTCTGATATATTTATAAAACAAGTACCAACTATTGGTCACACGCCTAGACCCTAAGTTTGGGTGTGACGGTTGGTTAGAGACAAGAACGGTCCCACTGATGATGTGCCATTACATGATACCCCCGCTCCGCCAAAGGAGTCGGGCGTTCATGATGTTGGTGTCTTGGTGATGACACTAGTGATGATGCTAGTGGTGTTGGTGTTGGTAATGATGATGATAGAGGTTATGGTGATGATGATGATTTTGGTTATGATGATAGTTTGGGTGATGGTGATGGTAGTGACGTGGATCATGGTTTATGATGATGCCTAGTATGATAAATGCACAATTTAGTTATCATAGTTTATATTTTAAAGTTGACGCACGTAAATGTTATCTTTTTTTGTTGTTGTGTGTGGATTCTAGTAATTTGGATATATGTAGTAGTATTTTTCTTTTCCAACTATGTTGGGGGGGGGGGGGGTTATGTATGCTAGTATTTATATTTTTATGTATTTGTTATACAACTATGTGAGCTTAGTACTTAGGAATGTTCATAATTTCGTGTTTTGTAGATCAAAATTGTGCTAAACAGTTAGTAGCGGTTTTTGGTAGTTGAAACCGAACTGAAGTAACACAAAACACACGATGAAAATCATAGTCGAACAAATTTAATAAAGCTTGTGGAACAATTAAAATAACTATGTATTATCAAAACCCAAATAATATAAATATTATAAAAATAAAATATATTAAAATTATGCGTCCGACAACAAGTAGAAATAAAAGTGAGAAGTGATATATGAACGTAGATTTTATTACAAAAAGATTGTGTTTTTTTTTCTAAAGCTAAAATCTAGTTTTATAGTTGTAAATTAAGTATACAAAGCGTATAAAATAGCATATAATTCGTATAACATTCACATGCCTCGTAAAATGTCATATTATCTAATTTACACAAAAGTGAGAGTACGACTAGTAAACAATTTAGACGATTCACATGTTATATTATATGAACCGTATCCTTTCTAAACGAGGCGTTTATTAATTTTACACAAAAGTTATTCATACGACTCGTACTATGATTCGTATTTTTGTTTGTATAAGCTATGCAGACTGTATCCTTTTTATACGAGCCGTTTATTAATTTTACACAATAAATTTTCATATGACTCGTACGTATTTCATATAATTCGTATTTTCGTTTATATAAGCCCATATGAACCGTATAACATTACATACAAAGCGTATCACGTTTAAAAAGTATTTTAGCATATGGGTCGTATGTTGAGCATACGAAGCATATGCTGAATGGTGTGTAATTAAGGCTAATTAATACGAAACATAAATGAAATTTGTATCAAAACAAAGAAATACGCAAATCATGATGATACAAATTTCATTTAAATCCGATCTGTTCTCCATTCGAATATCAGTTGACGTTTGTATTTCATTTACATTACAATATAAATTTCATTTACAATTTTCTTTGTCACCAAGCCAAGACAAATAAAATATGCTTTTACTTTTTTTTAACACACTTTCGAGCTATAGCTTCGTACGCTTACCTTTACATACTAAATCACAACTAAAACCCGTCGCAACGCCCATATCTTCATTTTATATCGTGCGGACGTTCTTAGTATTGTTATCAGTATTTTGATTTAACCTTTATTCAAAACTGACGTACAACAATGCACGTGTATTCATCACTAGTTCAAATAATACATGTATAAACAACAAAAACATGATTTAAAGTCGGAGAATGAAACAAAAAAATCAAAATCATTAAGTTTGGAGTAAAGAAAATCAATCAATCAAAATCATTAAATTTATTAACATTTCATTTTCCTAACTAACACGAAAGTAGAGGTGCACAAATAGGATTTTTCAAATATCCGGTTATGAGTATGGAACCGGGTTCAGGTATGACTGGGTAATGGAAAATCGGGTATTGATAATAACCAAGTCGGGTTCGAGTCCGGGTATTGTCTCTAAAAACCATACCCCATGCATCGGGTTCGGGTCGGGTATTATAAAACCGGGTATTTGAATACCCTATTTTTGGGTATTGAAAAAAACCATATTTTCGGGCTTTTTTCTGGATATTTTTCGGGTATGGATTGGATTTTTTAAAAGATTGCACTTTTTAGGGGTATGTTTCGGGTATTTTTATGGTATTTTTCGGGTATAGATCAGGTATATGAAATACCCGGTTTCGGTTCGGGTTTTCAGGTATTACCGGGTACAAATCGGGTCCGGTTCGGGTTCGGGTTCAAGTTTTAGTACCGAAATGCACACCCTATCCGTACCCTACGGGTAGGGTCGGGTATGGGTTCGGGTATTAAAAACCCGGGTATAGAAAAACCGGTTCCGAGTTTTTGTTTCAGATCCGATTCCAAGTTCAGGTTTTTGTGCACCTCTACACGAAAGTATGTTGATACAAACGTATGTGTCCGTTCCATTAAAGTTAAAACAACCAAACACAATAGCCTGTGCTTGTTTTGCTCATTTTATCATCTACTAATTTAAAGTGAATTCTCTATTTCTATAACTTAAATATAAAAAATATATTTCTCTTTAAAGTTTTGTTCAATCTCTTACAAATTTCTTACATCTCATTCTCCACATGTATCCCCCTATTTAATTAAACAATCTTCTTTATTCTTTTCATGTTAACGTTTCTCTTACCTATACTTACAAACATATATAGAGAATGTGATGTATAAAAGAAGGTAATTTTAATCATTCTTTATAATTTTTTCTAAATTCTAAGAATAAAGTATGGAGTAGACCCCAAAGTGAATCATCTAAGAGTCATGACTCACAACCTGTACATAGAGGTGCACAAATCGGTTAACCATCAACCGGTTAATATGTCAACTGTTTTTTTTTCGGGAATTAACTGGTTAGGCCGGTTTTTTGGGTCGGGTAGTAACCGGTTAGAGAAACGGTTTTGACCGGTTAAACCGGACCGCTTAATAACCGGAAAAAACTCCATTTTTAATAAAATAATAATAAAAAAATCGGTTAACCGGTTTATAACCGGTTTTGAAATCAATAATATAAACCGGTTACAAACCGACGGTTAGGATCAGTTAGTAACCGGTTACGAAATCGGGTACAAACCGGTTTATGTGTGCACCTCTAGTACATCCTATGATCCTAGAAAACCTTAATCTAAACTATTGAAGTCCAATCCAAACCAAGCAGGCCCACTAGATATGTTTGTAAATTGTAAAGAAAGGCCAACACATCCATAAATGATACGTTTAACCAGAGGTGAACAAAGAAACTGGACACCAATCTGAAATCGATTCGTAAACTGGTTTGAATCCGATCCAATCCGTCAGTTTGAAACCTGTTTCAGAGTTCTGTTTTGAGAAAACTAGATATATAATACATTGATCCAGTTTGAAACAGGTCCCAATCAAATCCGATTTGGTTTTAGTTGACGGTTTGGGCGCAACTCTGCTGGCCAATACAGATTTTAAAACCAATCTGGTTTGGCCCACAAACCGCTCGTAGTTTCAACCCTACTCACTAGCCAAACTAAGTTGAACCAAAATCAGCTCGTGTTCAGATTGATTTGCGAACAAGCCAAGTTCAGCTTGGTTTATAAACAATCTGAGCCAAGTTGCCTCTGTTTGTGAATGATCCAATCTCGAGCAACGAGCTATTAGAACATCTCTAGAGAAAGTATTGACAGGTGGACAACAATTAGTAACGTGTATGGCTAAAATTAGGAAATACTATGTGTTTGTGTGTGTCGCTATATATAAACTCAATATCATAATGCAACAGCAAGAGTCTCAACAGAGTTCATCAAAGCATGTGTCAAAAGTACACAACGAACACGAGTGTTTCAACTCTTATTCCACGATCATAAACATCATAAAAGAATGCAAGCAATAACTGCTGTTTAAAAGCTGCTAGATGAACATAAAAATGGAATCAATCTTCATGTTTTTCAAAATAGCTACATACCGATATGGCAAAAGGTGCTATCACTTCTTAATCGGCTCTGGATTGACCCGCATGGGAAGACAAGATGATACCCACAATAAAACCGTATAAGGCCAAAGCTTCAGCAAAGATGAGAATAAGAATCATGCCGACAAAAAGTTTTGGCTGCTGCGCGTTTGCTCTGGATAACAAATAGAAGATAGTTTTAGACTTTAGTATATACACTATACAGAAGAAAATGATTTCTCACATATATCCATTTACAATGCGTTTGACTCGTTTAAAACTTTAAATTCAAGACAACAAGTGCCTATAATTATTATTATTCATGTTTGTATTAAGCTCTATGTGACACAGATAAAAGTTTCAACTTTTAAGAGTTCACAGCATCTGAATTTTGAAAACAGGAAGAAAGTAACTGATAAATGTCGAATATGATGTCTTTGATGAATGTCAAAGAGGAATATTACTTTTCATCCAACATTATAGTATATCAGTTATATATAGTCTTTGATATGACTTTTGAATAAATAACAACGGGCTAAAGTGGTTGTAAGAGTTCGGTTATTCAAAGTTTACAAGTTTAAACCAGCTAAAAATCGAACTACATTCTGTAATCTATATTTTTAAACTCACCGGTGAATGAAGAACACTGTGAAACACCTAACTCTAATCCACATTGCCGACTTGCTGCTTGTAAGTTTTCTTTTTATCTTTTGTTAACTTCTTTTATTTTCATGTGAGTCTTAATGTCTTATTAGTTAATGTTAAGCTTCTGTTTGTTTTACGTTAAAGGTGTGTTTATGACTTTAGGTTAAAGTCATGTTTATGTTGGGTTCGTAGGCCTTGTTGGCCCGGTTTATTATATGAAGTCAAAAGAGGAGACGGGTGTGGGCGGTCGGGCCCAAGCCCGGCCCGGTTTAGATTTCTTGCATAATAATTTACTAACCCTAGTTCAGTCTCTATATAAACAACATTATGTACTTGTAATATTTGTCACTCAATAAAGATATACCTAGTTGCCACCCGTGGACGTAGGTCAGTTTAGACCGAATCACGTTAAATCCTTGTGTTCGTTTATTGCTTTCGTGTCGTGTTCAGTTTCGTGTGTGCGTTTAATCCTAACAAGTGGTATCAGAGCTTTGGCTTGTTGGACACACGGTTCGTTGCACTGGTAACGATTTCGCATAAGGTTTTGGTTCGAATCTGTTTTTTGGTGATTAGGGTTGGGTAGGTTCGTCACCGTGAATAACTCTTGGAGATCGCAGGGTTAATTTCTGGTTCGTGTTCATCAGTGATCGACAGTCAAGATTGGTGGCTGTCAGGCTGAGTTAGGGTTCTGAGCTAATAAGAAAACCTAGTTGCAGCCCGTGGACGTAGGTCCCCTCGCGGGGACCGAACCACGTTAAATTCTTGTGTCGTTTATATTTTCGTTTATGCGTGTTTATCGTTGTGCATGTGTGTGTTTATTGTTGGGTTCGTAGGCCTTGTTGGCCCGGTTTATTATATGAAGTCAAAAGAGGAGACGGGTGTGGGCGGTCGGGCCCAAGCCCTGCCCGGTTTAGATTTCTTGCATAATAATTTACTAACCCTAGTTCAGTCTCTATATAAACAACATTATGTACTTGTAATATTTGTCACTCAATAAAGAAAACCTAGTTGCAGCCCGTGGACGTAGGTCCCCTCGCGGGGACCGAACCACGTTAAATTCTTGTGTCGTTTATATTTTCGTTTATGCGTGTTTATCGTTGTGCATGTGTGTGTTGTTTCGCTTCCGCGCGCCGCTTTGTTCCTAACAAGTGATATCTAGAGCTTAGGTTCGGATCACACGAAGAACACGGGAACCAACCTTCCGCCGCCGCCACCCTGCTGCGCTAGGGTTCCGCCGTCATCGTTTTTTCGCCGCGAGAAAACCTTGCTGTTGCTGTCGTAACACCGCTAGAGTCTTACCGACTCAGCCGCAGGGAAGAAAGATGTGATCTCCGGTAGGGTTCCGCCATACCCAGTCGCCGGAGTTGTTCAGGTTCGGTTTTATTTTTCGAAAGCATTTTACCACAGTGTACCGTTGTTTAGTTGTGAGTCAGACGCCGGAGTTT
>NW_027503341.1:0-23357 GCF_021521415.1 Bidens hawaiensis
CAAACCATTATATACTTTGAATCCTAGATGCAAAAATGGTTGATAAACCATTAAATGAAACAATAGTTATAGAAACTAATTTTGGTAAGTCAAATATTACCACTAGAAGAAAAATTAGATGGGAAGAAATAAATTTTCCTGATATTGGGTATTAAAAGAAAATACCCCATCTCAATCTTATATTGATAACAATCCTTTAGAAATTTTACAAACAACTGAAGGAAATATTCAAATACAATTTGAAAAAGTTACACCTAGAATAACTAGGTCTTTATCTTCATCAAATTTTCATATATCTCCTTTAGGATATACTGTTAGAAGTCCTTCTAGAGCTTCAACTTCTCAAATAAGAGAAAAATGTCCTGAAAATAACAATAGAATTAATGAGTTAAGAATTAATTCTGATAATATAGTTAGAGGAATTAATAGACCTCAACAGGACCCGGAATTAACCGAGTCAGAAATGGATTTCTCTATATCATGAATAATATAGAAAAAAATGATTTTTAGACCAGGTTCCCTGGTAAGAGATAAAATAAATTCTGAATTCCAAGATCCTAAATGGGAGGAATTTAGAAAATGGTACTTAAAAAATTTTGAAATAAAACAATTACTATATTTTCGAGATGAATTTTATAAAGAATTAGAAAAACAAAAATTGTATTATTTATTTTGTTCCATGGTTCTTTAATAAGTATGTGAATAGTATAATTTCTACTATTTACAGAGAATATGATTTAGGAGAAAAGAAATAAAATCTATTTTCCCTCCCCAAACAGGTTTTTAAAATTGAAAAAGAAAAAGGTAACAATGTGTATTACCAAGCTTTTCAAAAAATTACTGGAAGGTGATACTTTACCAGTAACAATTTTCCACCTAAATAAATTATTTAAACATATAAATTATACAAATTTATGTTTAATTATATTAGGAGAACAATTAGGTTCTATCCAAGAAAAAATTGAGGAAATAACCTCTTTAATAAAAAATAAAAAAGTTTTTGAAACAGGAGAAGTTATAGCAGTTCCAGCTATTCAACCCCCTCCTGAAATAAGAGATTTTAAATTAAATCTAATTCTGAAATATCTAAATTATTAGATACTAAATTAGAATTTATTTCAGAAAAAATGAAAGGTTTAAATATAAATACTCTTTCAAAAGAATTTTCTAATCCACAAATAAAGAAAATTATAAAGAACAAATAAACTTAGAAATTGCTAAGTTACAGAATAAATATGCTAATAAACCTAAGCATGAATAAATATTATTATGATAGACCAACCTCCTCAAGATGTCTTAATAGAAGAACAGGAGTACATAGTAAATAATTCTTATAGTGGGAAGAACATCTATGAATGGAACATAGATGGTCAAACTGATACCCAAATAGCTAATACTATACATCGAAATGATGATGTATTCTACGATACTGTAAAGCAAATGGAAATACAGATAAATCTATTGCTAAAATGATAGTAGCAGGATTTACTTGGGTCAATTAAAAGGATGGTGGGATAATTATTTAACCCTCCAAGACAGAGAACAAATTTACTCTTCTGTAAAAGAAGAAAATGATATCAGTCAAGAGAATAGTGTGTATACTCTTGCTATCAATATAATGGAACATTTTACAGGCAGATGGTCTGATAATTCTGAAAATATTAGAACTCTTTTGCAAAATCTAAAATGTAAAACCCTTACATCATTTAGATGGTATAAAGATACATTTTTATGCAGGGTAATGGAATTACCAGAGAGTAATAGTACTCATTGGAAGTCTAAATTTATAGACGGTTTACCTCATTTCTTTTCAGAAAGAGTTAAACAGAAATTGAGAAAAAGATAATATTAATATTAATTATGATGAATACACCTATGGTAGTTTAATAGGTATATGTAAAAATGAAGGATTAGCTTTATGTAATGAAATAAAGCTAAATCAGCAAATTAAAAAGACAGTCTTTAATGGAAAAAAGACAGTTAGGCCAATTTTGTGATCAATTTGGCATGGAGAGAATTACTCCCCAAAATAATAAAAGAAAAGATTCTTCTTCTCAAAAACCAAAAAATATTTTAAAAGAAAAAGGAAAAGAGAAGAAAGAAAAATAGAAAGAGATAAGAAAAGGGAAAGTTAAACCCTTTGAAAAATTTGATAAAAAATCTTTTATAATTTGTAGAAATGTGGCCGTCCAGGTCATAAAGCAGCAACTTGCTGGGTAAAGAAAAAATTGAATGAAATAAAAGATGATAATCTTAGAGAAACTTTAGAAAAGATTATCATAAATCCTAATAATACTTCTGATGAATCAGAAGCAGAATCTTCATATGAAGATATAAATATTTTAGATAATGAAAGCTTTATTTCATCTTCTTCAGATGATAATAGAGAATGTCATGAAGATTGTTGTAAATAATGAAATAAATAATGATTCAATTTATGATATTATATCTCAATTCCAAAATATGGAATTAAATGTTATAACAAATGAATTTTTAGATTTATATAAAAATATTCAAGATGAAAAAAATTAAGAAAGAAATGATTTTAGACTTAATAAGAAATGATAAAGATGAATCATCTTCATCTAATAAAAATTTTCAACCTTATACTTTTGCTGAGGTTAAGAATCAATTGAATAAAAGAAATCAACTAAATAAACAGGTTGGTATTGAAGAATTAAAAATTGAGATTAATAATCTTAAAATAGAAATTAATAATCTTAGAAATAACAATAATAATTTAGAAGAAAGAATATTAATTTAGAAAAAGAAGATTGGAAATTAATGATGTAATTTTCCAAAACTTCAATTAGAAAATTATTTAAAACAAAATAGAAGAAATAACTTCTCAGAAATGGCATATTAAAGTCAAATTAATGATTGATAAACAATTTTCCAAAGAATTTAACTGCTCTTTTAGATAGTGGAGCAGATTTAAATTGTATTCAAGAAGGATTAATCCCTTCAAGATATTTTCATAAAACCACCCAGAAATTAGGGTCTGCTGGTGGAAAACCATTACAGATAAGTTATAAGCTTCCCAATGCTTATATCTGTAATAATAATAAATGTATTCCTAATAGTTTTTATTCTTGTTAAAGATTTAACAAGTCAAGTAATACTTGGATCACCATTTTTTAGGAAAATATTTCCTTTAACAAAAGTGGATGAAAAAATTATAAAAGGAACATTTCAAGGTGAAGAAATATCCTTTGAATTTGTTTCTGAACCAATCACTAGAATCATCAATAATATGATTGATGATTTAATTAAAGCAAAAATAAACCAAATAGAATTTTTAAAACAAGAAATAAATGAATTAACTATTTCAGAAAATTTAAAAAATCCTAAATTAAAGGATAAAATAAAATTGATTCAAAATAAGTTTTCTTTACAAATATGTAATGATCACCCAAATGCTTTTTGGGATAGAAAGAAACATATTGTTTCACTTCCTTATGAGGAAGATTTTAATGAAAGACAAATTCCTACCAAGGCTAGACCTTGCCAAATGAATTCTGAATATTTAGAATTATGTAAAAAAGGAAATAGAATCCTTAATAAATAAAGGATTAATTAGAAAATCTAAGTCTCCTTGGTCATGTACAGCGTTTTATGTTAATAAACATGCTGAGCAGGAAAGAGGAGTTCCTAGATTGGTTTATAAATTATAAACCACTTAATAAAGTGTTAAAATGGATTAGATATCCAATACCTAATAAAAAGGATTTATTGGATAGACTGCATGATGCAGTTATATTTTCTAAATTTGATCTAAAATCTGGATACTGGCAGGTTCAAATTAATGAATCTGACAGATATAAGACAGCATTTACAGTTCCATTTGGACATTATGAATGGAATGTAATGCCTTTTGGGTTAAAAAATGCACCCAGTGAATTTCAAAATATAATGAATGATATATTCATTCCTTATTCAAATTTTATCATTGTATATATCGATGATATATTAATATTTTCAAAAATATAGAAATGCATTTTCAGCATTTAGAAATCTTTAAAAAATATTATTATAAAGAATGGTTTAGTAATTTCTAGACCTAAAATGATGCTTTTTCAAACTAAGTGTTAGATTCCTTGGTCATAATATTGACAAAGGAGTTATAATTCCAATACATAGAAGTATTGAATTTGCTTCTAATTTTCCTGATGAAATTTTTAGATAAAACTCAATTACAAAGGTTTCTTGGGAGTTTAAATTATATTTCTCCTTATTATGAAATTCTTGCAAAGGATACAGCTATCTTGTATGATAGGTTAAAAAAGAATCCTAAGTATTGGTCAGACGATCATACTAAGGCAATACAAAAAATTAAACAAAAGGTTCAAAATCTTCCATGTTTGAATCTTGCTAACCCAAATTGGGAAAAAATAGTTGAAACTCGATGCTAGTGACATTGGTTATGGAGAGGAATTCTTAAACAAGTTTCTCCAAACAATAAACAAGAATATTTGGTTAGATTCCATTCTGGAAAATGGAAATAATAGTCAAAAAAATTACGCAACTATTGCAAAAGAAGTTTTAGCAATAGTAAAATGTGTTTTAAAATTTCAAGATGATTTATATAACCAAAAATTTACAATAAAAAACTGATTGTCAGGCAGCTAAATTTTATGTTTGACAAAGATTTTAAACATAATGTTTCTAAACAAATGTTTGCAAGGGTGGCAAGCTCATTTAGCCCCTTTTGATTTTGAAATAATTCTATAAAAAAGGATCTGATAATAGCTTACCAGATTTCTTGACGAAGAGAATTTCTCGATTCTATTTTGCAGAATTAATGGGAATTAAAGGACCATTGAAAATTGCAATGGGAAATATTCGAAGACAAATTGATTTTGAATATAGGATGAGGATGAGACATGCTTTAAGAATAGCAGAATATAATATGGACTATTCTTTACATCCTCAAGAAAAAAAATTTTTCTTATAGCAAATGAATGGAATCAATACTATATTTTTAAGAATCGAATAAAGATTCTTCAAGAAAAAAGAGATAATAATCTCTTGTGCTTAATTTTATTTGCAGAATGGATCCTCCATGGCGAGGAGGAAAGAAGAGCCAATCCTCCAATAGAGGAAGAGGCAGAAATTCTCATAATAATTCTGAAATAATTATTGGTCAATTTGGCCAAAAGAGGCTAATAGCTTCCAATATTGCTAATATAGCAAATTCATCCAGTAATACTGGAAAAAAATCGATTTAATGATCCTGAATACCAGGAATTCCTAGCTTTCAAAGCAGCTAAGGAAAAAAGGAAGCAATACTTCCTATTCAATTGTTACTCAATCAGAAGAATCTGATGAAAGTTCTTATGATCAAAATCCTTATAAGGAGATAATTTTACTCCTTGATAATAAACAACTTAAATGGAAAGATAATCCATGGACCTTAATGGAAAGGTTTTTCGATACTGGATCATATCCAGCTGGAATTTATAAATCAAGATTCGTTATGAATCAAATTTTAAGAGCAACCGAATCTGCTCAAATTTTCCATCATAATTCTGGAAATGCTAAGGTTTTTACCTATAGCAAAATAATTATTAAAAAGATAATATCCTTAGAAGATTGGGGAAATTCTCCATTAAAAGAAAAAAGAGATGAGTCATCCAGAATCTGGTGCTCTTATCAAATTTAATTATTGGGATTATATTGAAGCTTTCAATAAAGCTTTTCTATATCAAAATCCAATGAAGAAACATTCTTGGTTCTTCAAGATATGTCCTCAGGTTTATAACCAGGATATACCTAATTGGTTTTTAAAATGGTGGATTTCCTATGGAACATCTGTAAAAAATTTTACCAGAATCCTTTAAAGGATACTATAATAAATGGGTTGAATTATCTCCCAGAATAATCGAAGCTACTCATAATAATGAGTTAATTGAAGGAATGCCTTCTCTATTTTTCTTTATGGAATTTGGAATTCCATGGATATGGAGATGGTCTTCAGAAGTTGGTCATACCACTCAAAATATTCCATGTTTAAGAAGAATTTTCTATACAAAATTTTGGAAAAAATTGACTTCAAAAAATAAAGAAGGAGTCATAGAAGGCCAAGAGACCATTGATCAAATCGAATCAACTCTGGACCTGTATCAAAAACAAATTCAGGTTCAATCTCAAAGAGAATCTCCTAGCCCATTTCAACAAATTGCTAGGAAGATATCAATTAAAGAAGGAAAGGATCTTTCCAGAAAAGATTTACTGGAAAAATACTTTGCAGCCATGGAAGAAGATTTAATAAAAACCTTCCAACCTGGGCAATCTTCATCGCAATACTCTTCAAATCCATCTTCTAATCAAGAAGAAGAAGAAGATACAATGTTAGCAGGTTATTCTCAAAATCCAGAAGATGATGTCATGGATGAGGTCACAATAAAGGCCAAAACAAAATTGGAAATGTTAAAGAAAAAAATAATTGAATCAATTGACGATGAGGACGAAATTATGGGGTCCCAGATCACATGCGTCTGATTAAAGGAGAATCAATAATTCAAAAAGTTGGGTAGAGGTACAATAATTAAAGCCAGGCTGCCCAGACAAATGGAATCTCTTTTGGACACAATTGTCCAGATAATTGATGTATAATTATTACTTTTACTGTTGTTCTTTTGTTTTGTTTTTTAGAACTCCCATTATAAAAGGAGTAGTAGGGTTTTGTTTAGAGGCAGAGATCAGAAAACCACTGATCAAAAAACCCTCTCTTTCACTTGTAAAATATTCGATAATAAAAATCTTTGAAGTTTTTAAGTACTTCATACTCCAGGTACAATTCATTATTTCTTTACTATTTTATTTTTATAATTTTAGCCTAATGAAAGGCTAAACTCCTAAAGTGTTGATTCATACCATGACCTAGTTGTAATCCATGTCTCAAAAAAAAAAAAAAAAAAAAAAAAGTCTGAAATTTTTGAAATATGTATGAGTGTTTCTGGGCTGGTTCCATACTAAACAGGCATGTGAATATGCGTAGTGGTCGAATTATGGTAGCCCGTTTTAGCCGTTTTGATGTAAAGGCGTTTTTAGGGCGTGGCCTGTACTGACCATATACTATTCAATGATGACAGTTAAGTATGGGTAAAACATCCATATGGCCTATTCATATATATTTTTAGAAAATCAAGACAAATAAAAATAACATCCATATGGCCTATTCATATATGTATTTATGGTATCAGAGCCATGGTGAATAATTAGTGTCTTTGGGGAATCAACACTTTAAGTTTGTTTATGAATATTATTAAAAATAAAGATACAATTAAAAATAGTATTGAGGAAGAATATGATATTCCTCACAATCTTGATTTATTAAATCAATGGACAATTCCAAAAATTAATTATAACCAAATTTATAAATATGGTTATATGGAAAAATTAAGTTTTAAACAAGTAGTTAGAACTACTGAATCAACAATTTCTCTTAATAAAGAGGATATGATAATGAAACTCTTAAATAACAGAGAAATAATAAGATATAAGAATAATGAATATAAATTCATTCATATTGGTTTAGTGCAAATTGCCTTTAAACCATTAACATTAGAAGGTCTTCCAGAAAGCTTTATAGCTGTTCTAAGAGATGGAAGAAATTTAGATTGGAAACAATCCTTAATAGGTATTGTTCAATCTAGTCTGGCACATGGTCCAGTCTATTTTAATGTTTATCCAAATTTACAATTATCTTTAACCGATGTGAATATCACAGATGCTTTAACATTAAATGTTAAAACTAATGGTTACAATTATGCTACAGGATCAGAAGTTATATGTGTTTGTTATAGAATTTATTACAAACCATTATATACTTTGAATCCTAGATGCAAAATGGTTGATAAACCATTAAATGAAACAATAGTTATAGAAAACTAATTTTGGTAAGTCAAATATTACCACTAGAAGAAAAATTAGATGGGAAGAAATAATTTTTCCTGATAATTGGGTATTAAAAGAAAATACCCCATCTCAATCTTATATTGATAACAATCCTTTAGAAATTTTACAAACAACTGAAGGAAATATTCAAATACAATTTGAAAAAGTTACACCTAGAATAACTAGGTCTTTATCTTCATCAAATTTTCATATATCTCCTTTAGGATATACTGTTAGAAGTCCTTCTAGAGCTTCAACTTCTCAAATAAGAGAAAAATATCCTGAAAATAACAATAGAATTAATGAGTTAAGAATTAATTTTGATAATATAGTTAGAGGAATTAATAGACCTCAACAGGACCCGGAATTAACCGAGTCAGAAATGGATTTCTCTATATCATGAATAATATAGAAAAAATTGATTTTAGACCAGGTTCCCTGGTAAGAGATAAAATAAATTCTGAATTCCAAGATCCTAAATGGGAGGAATTTAGAAAATGGTACTTAAAAAATTTTGAAATAAAACAATTACTATATTTTCGAGATGAATTTTATAAAGAATTAGAAAAAACAAAATTGTATTATTTATTTTGTTCCATGGTTCTTTAATAAGTATGTGAATAGTATAATTTCTACTATTTACAGAGAATATGATTTAGGAGAAAAGAAAATAAAATCTATTTTCCCTCCCCAAACAGGTTTTAAAATTGAAAAAGAAAAGGTAACAATGTATTACCAAGCTTTTCAAAAATTACTGGAAGGTGATACTTTACCAGTAACAATTTTCCACCTAAATAAATTATTTAAACATATAAATTATACAAATTTATGTTTAATTATATTAGGAGAACAATTAGGTTCTATCCAAGAAAAAATTGAGGAAATAACCTCTTTAATAAAAAAATAAAAAAGTTTTTGAAATAGGAGAAGTTATAGCAGTTCCAGCTATTCAACCCCCTCCTGAAATAAGAGATTTTAAATTAAAATCTAATTCTGAAATATCTAAATTATTAGATACTAAATTAGAATTTATTTCAGAAAAAATGAAAGGTTTAAATATAATACTCTTTCAAAGAATTTTCTAAATCCACAAATAAAGAAAATTATAAAGAACAAATAAACTTAGAAATTGCTAAGTTACAGAATAAATATGCTAATAAACCTAGCATGAATAAATATTATTATGATAGACCAACTCCTCAAGATGTCTTAATAGAAGAACAGGAGTACATAGTAAATAATTCTTATAGTGGGAAGAACATCTATGAATGGAACATAGATGGTCAAACTGATACCCAAATAGCTAATACTATACATCGAATGATGATGTATTCTACGATATGTAAAGCAAATGGAAATACAGATAAATCTATTGCTAAAATGATAGTAGCAGGATTTACTGGTCAATTAAAAGGATGGTGGGATAATTATTTAACCCTCCAAGACAGAGAACAAATTTACTCTTCTGTAAAAGAAGAAAATGATATCAGTCAAGAGAATAGTGTGTATACTCTTGCTATCAATATAATGGAACATTTTACAGGCAGATGGTCTGATAATTCTGAAAATATTAGAACTCTTTTGCAAAATCTAAAATGTAAAACCCTTACATCATTTAGATGGTATAAAGATACATTTTTATGCAGGGTAATGGAATTACCAGAGAGTAATAGTACTCATTGGAAGTCTAAATTTATAGACGGTTTACCTCATTTCTTTTCAGAAAGAGTTAAACAGAAATTGAGAAAAGATAATATTAATATTAATTATGATGAATACACCTATGGTAGTTTAATAGGTATATGTAAAAATGAAGGATTAGCTTTATGTAATGAAATAAAGCTAAATCAGCAAATTAGAAGACAGTCTTTAATGGAAAAAAGACAGTTAGGCCAATTTTGTGATCAATTTGGCATGGAGAGAATTACTCCCCAAAATAATAAAAGAAAAGATTCTTCTTCTCAAAAACCAAAAAAATATTTTAAAAGAAAAAGGAAAAGAGAAGAAAGAAAAATAGAAAGAGATAAGAAAAGGGAAATTAAACCCTTTGAAAAATTTGATAAAAAATCTTTTATAATTTGTAGAAAATGTGGCCGTCCAGGTCATAAAGCAGCAACTTGCTGGGTAAAGAAAAAATTGAATGAAATAAAAGATGATAATCTTAGAGAAACTTTAGAAAAGATTATCATAAATCCTAATAATACTTCTGATGAATCAGAAGCAGAATCTTCATATGAAGATATAAATATTTTAGATAATGAAAGCTTTATTTCATCTTCTTCAGATGATAATAGAGAATGTCATGAAGATTGTTGTAATAATGAAATAAATAATGATTCAATTTATGATATTATATCTCAATTCCAAAATATGGAATTAAATGTTATAACAAATGAATTTTTAGATTTATTAAAAAATATTCAAGATGAAAAAATTAAGAAAGAAATGATTTTAGACTTAATAAGAAATGATAAAGATGAATCATCTTCATCTAATAAAAATTTTCAACCTTATACTTTTGCTGAGGTTAAGAATCAATTGAATAAAAGAAATCAACTAAATAAACAGGTTGGTATTGAAGAATTAAAAATTGAGATTAATAATCTTAAAATAGAAATTAATAATCTTAGAAATAACAATAATAATTTAGAAGAAAGAATTATTAATTTAGAAAAAAGAAGATTGGAAATTAATGATGTAAATTTTCCAAAACTTCAATTAGAAAATTATTTAAAACAAATAGAAGAAATAACTTCTCAGAAATGGCATATTAAAGTCAAATTAATGATTGATAAACAATTTTCCAAAGAATTTACTGCTCTTTTAGATAGTGGAGCAGATTTAAATTGTATTCAAGAAGGATTAATCCCTTCAAGATATTTTCATAAAACCACCCAGAAATTAGGGTCTGCTGGTGGAAAACCATTACAGATAAGTTATAAGCTTCCCAATGCTTATATCTGTAATAATAATAAATGTATTCCTAATAGTTTTATTCTTGTTAAAGATTTAACAAGTCAAGTAATACTTGGATCACCATTTTTTAGGAAAATATTTCCTTTAACAAAAGTGGATGAAAAAATTATAAAAGGAACATTTCAAGGTGAAAAAATATCCTTTGAATTTGTTTCTGAACCAATCACTAGAATCATCAATAATATGATTGATGATTTAATTAAAGCAAAAATAAACCAAATAGAATTTTTAAAACAAGAAATAAATGAATTAACTATTTCAGAAAATTTAAAAAATCCTAAATTAAAGGATAAAATAAAATTGATTCAAAATAAGTTTTCTTTACAAATATGTAATGATCACCCAAATGCTTTTTGGGATAGAAAGAAACATATTGTTTCACTTCCTTATGAGGAAGATTTTAATGAAAGACAAATTCCTACCAAGGCTAGACCTTGCCAAATGAATTCTGAATATTTAGAATTATGTAAAAAGGAAATAGAATCCTTAATAAATAAAGGATTAATTAGAAAATCTAAGTCTCCTTGGTCATGTACAGCGTTTTATGTTAATAAACATGCTGAGCAGGAAAGAGGAGTTCCTAGATTGGTTATAAATTATAAACCACTTAATAAAGTGTTAAAATGGATTAGATATCCAATACCTAATAAAAAGGATTTATTGGATAGACTGCATGATGCAGTTATATTTTCTAAATTTGATCTAAAATCTGGATACTGGCAGGTTCAAATTAATGAATCTGACAGATATAAGACAGCATTTACAGTTCCATTTGGACATTATGAATGGAATGTAATGCCTTTTGGGTTAAAAAATGCACCCAGTGAATTTCAAAATATAATGAATGATATATTCATTCCTTATTCAAATTTTATCATTGTATATATCGATGATATATTAATATTTTCAAAAAATATAGAAATGCATTTTCAGCATTTAGAAATCTTTAAAAATATTATTATAAAGAATGGTTTAGTAATTTCTAGACCTAAAATGATGCTTTTTCAAACTAATGTTAGATTCCTTGGTCATAATATTGACAAAGGAGTTATAATTCCAATACATAGAAGTATTGAATTTGCTTCTAAATTTCCTGATGAAATTTTAGATAAAACTCAATTACAAAGGTTTCTTGGGAGTTTAAATTATATTTCTCCTTATTATGAAAATCTTGCAAAGGATACAGCTATCTTGTATGATAGGTTAAAAAAGAATCCTAAGTATTGGTCAGACGATCATACTAAGGCAATACAAAAAATTAAACAAAAGGTTCAAAATCTTCCATGTTTGAATCTTGCTAACCCAAATTGGGAAAAAATAGTTGAAACTGATGCTAGTGACATTGGTTATGGAGGAATTCTTAAACAAGTTTCTCCAAACAATAAACAAGAATATTTGGTTAGATTCCATTCTGGAAAATGGAATAATAGTCAAAAAAATTACGCAACTATTGCAAAAGAAGTTTTAGCAATAGTAAAATGTGTTTTAAAATTTCAAGATGATTTATATAACCAAAAATTTACAATAAAAACTGATTGTCAGGCAGCTAAATTTATGTTTGACAAAGATTTTAAACATAATGTTTCTAAACAAATGTTTGCAAGGTGGCAAGCTCATTTAGCCCCTTTTGATTTTGAAATAATCTATAAAAAAGGATCTGATAATAGTTTACCAGATTTCTTGACGAGAGAATTTCTCGATTCTATTTTGCAGAATTAATGGGAATTAAAGGACCATTGAAAATTGCAATGGGAAATATTCGAAGACAAATTGATTTTGAATATAGGATGAGGATGAGACATGCTTTAAGAATAGCAGAATATAATATGGACTATTCTTTACATCCTCAAGAAAAAAATTTTCTTATAGCAAATGAATGGAATCAATACTATATTTTTAAGAATCGAATAAAGATTCTTCAAGAAAAAGAGATAATAATCTCTTGTGCTTAATTTTATTTGCAGGAATGGATCCTCCATGGCGAGGAGGAAAGAAGAGCCAATCCTCCAATAGAGGAAGAGGCAGAAATTCTCATAATAATTCTGAAATAATTATTGGTCAATTTGGCCAAAAGAGGCTAATAGCTTCCAATATTGCTAATATAGCAAATTCATCCAGTAATACTGGAAAAAATCGATTTAATGATCCTGAATACCAGGAATTCCTAGCTTTCAAAGCAGCTAAGGAAAAAGGAAGCAATACTTCCTATTCAATTGTTACTCAATCAGAAGAATCTGATGAAAGTTCTTATGATCAAAATCCTTATAAGGAGATAATTTTACTCCTTGATAATAAACAACTTAAATGGAAAGATAATCCATGGACCTTAATGGAAAGGTTTTTCGATACTGGATCATATCCAGCTGGAATTTATAAATCAAGATTCGTTTATGAATCAATTTTAAGAGCAACCGAATCTGCTCAAATTTTCCATCATAATTCTGGAAATGCTAAGGTTTTTACCAATAGCAAAATAATTATTAAAAAGATAATATCCTTAGAAGATTGGGGAAATTCTCCATTAAAAGAAAAAGAGATGAGTCATCCAGAATCTGGTGCTCTTATCAAATTTAATTATTGGGATTATATTGAAGCTTTCAATAAAGCTTTTCTATATCAAAATCCAATGAAGAAACATTCTTGGTTCTTCAAGATATGTCCTCAGGTTTATAACCAGGATATACCTAATTGGTTTTTAAAATGGTGGATTTCCTATGGAACATCTGTAAAAATTTTACCAGAATCCTTTAAAGGATACTATAATAAATGGGTTGAATTATCTCCCAGAATAATCGAAGCTACTCATAATAATGAGTTAATTGAAGGAATGCCTTCTCTATTTTTCTTTATGGAATTTGGAATTCCATGGATATGGAGATGGTCTTCAGAAGTTGGTCATACCACTCAAAATATTCCATGTTTAAGAAGAATTTTCTATACAAAATTTTGGAAAAAATTGACTTCAAAAAATAAAGAAGGAGTCATAGAAGGCCAAGAGACCATTGATCAAATCGAATCAACTCTGGACCTGTATCAAAAACAAATTCAGGTTCAATCTCAAAGAGAATCTCCTAGCCCATTTCAACAAATTGCTAGGAAGATATCAATTAAAGAAGGAAAGGATCTTTCCAGAAAAGATTTACTGGAAAAATACTTTGCAGCCATGGAAGAAGATTTAATAAAAAACTTCCAACCAGGGCAATCTTCATCGCAATACTCTTCAAATCCATCTTCTAATCAAGAAGAAGAAGAAGATACAATGTTAGCAGGTTATTCTCAAAATCCAGAAGATGATGTCATGGATGAGGTCACAATAAAGGCCAAAACAAAATTGGAAATGTTAAAGAAAAAAATAATTGAATCAATTGACGATGAGGACGAAATTATGGGTCCCAGATCACATGCGTCTGATTAAAGGAGAATCAATAATTCAAAAAGTTGGGTAGAGGTACAATAATTAAAGCCAGCTGCCCAGACAAATGGAATCTCTTTTGGACACAATTGTCCAGATAATTGATGTATAATTATTACTTTTACTGTTGTTCTTTTGTTTGTTTTTTAGAACTCCCATTATAAAAGGAGTAGTAGGGTTTTGTTTAGAGGCAGAGATCAGAAAACCACTGATCAAAAACCCTCTCTTTCACTTGTAAAATATTCGATAATAAAAATCTTTGAAGTTTTTAACTTGATTTATAAATTCCAGCTGGATATGATCCAGTATCGAAAAACCTTTCCATTAAGGTCCATGGATTATCTTTCCATTTAAGTTGTTTATTATCAAGGAGTCAATTGATTCAATTATTTTTTTCTTTAACATTTCCAATTTTGTTTTGGCCTTTATTGTGACCTCATCCATGACATCATCTTCTGGATTTTGAGAATAACCTGCTAACATTGTATCTTCTTCTTCTTCTTGATTAGAAGATGGATTTGAAGAGTATTGCGATGAAGATTGCCCTGGTTGGAAGTTTTTTATTAAATCTTCTTCCATGGCTGCAAAGTATTTTTCCAGTAAATCTTTTCTGGAAAGATCCTTTCCTTCTTTAATTGATATCTTCCTAGCAATTTGTTGAAATGGGCTAGGAGATTCTCTTTGAGATTGAACCTGAATTTGTTTTTGATACAGGTCCAGAGTTGATTCGATTTGATCAATGGTCTCTTGGCCTTCTATGACTCCTTCTTTATTTTTTGAAGTCAATTTTTTCCAAAATTTTGTATAGAAAATTCTTCTTAAACATGGAATATTTTGAGTGGTATGACCAACTTCTGAAGACCATCTCCATATCCATGGAATTCCAAATTCCATAAAGAAAAATAGAGAAGGCATTCCTTCAATTAACTCATTATTATGAGTAGCTTCGATTATTCTGGGAGATAATTCAACCCATTTATTATAGTATCCTTTAAAGGATTCTGGTAAAATTTTTACAGATGTTCCATAGGAAATCCACCATTTTAAAAACCAATTAGGTATATCCTGGTTATAAACCTGAGGACATATCTTGAAGAACCAAGAATGTTTCTTCATTGGATTTTGATATAGAAAAGCTTTATTGAAAGCTTCAATATAATCCCAATAATTAAATTTGATAAGAGCACCAGATTCTGGATGACTCATCTCTTTTTCTTTTAATGGAGAATTTCCCCAATCTTCTAAGGATATTATCTTTTTAATAATTATTTTGCTATAGGTAAAAACCTTAGCATTTCCAGAATTATGATGGAAAATTTGAGCAGATTCGGTTGCTCTTAAAATTGATTCATAAACGAATCTTGATTTATAAATTCCAGCTGGATATGATCCAGTATCGAAAAACCTTTCCATTAAGGTCCATGGATTATCTTTCCATTTAAGTTGTTTATTATCAAGGAGTAAAATTATCTCCTTATAAGGATTTTGATCATAAGAACTTTCATCAGATTCTTCTGATTGAGTAACAATTGAATAGGAAGTATTGCTTCCTTTTTCCTTAGCTGCTTTGAAAGCTAGGAATTCCTGGTATTCAGGATCATTAAATCGATTTTTTCCAGTATTACTGGATGAATTTGCTATATTAGCAATATTGGAAGCTATTAGCCTCTTTTGGCCAAATTGACCAATAATTATTTCAGAATTATTATGAGAATTTCTGCCTCTTCCTCTATTGGAGGATTGGCTCTTCTTTCCTCCTCGCCATGGAGGATCCATTCCTGCAAATAAAATTAAGCACAAGAGATTATTATCTCTTTTTCTTGAAGAATCTTTATTCGATTCTTAAAAATATAGTATTGATTCCATTCATTTGCTATAAGAAAATTTTTTTCTTGAGGATGTAAAGAATAGTCCATATTATATTCTGCTATTCTTAAAGCATGTCTCATCCTCATCCTATATTCAAAATCAATTTGTCTTCGAATATTTCCCATTGCAATTTTCAATGGTCCTTTAATTCCCATTAATTCTGCAAAATAGAATCGAGAAATTCTCTCGTCAAGAAATCTGGTAAACTATTATCAGATCCTTTTTTATAGATTATTTCAAAATCAAAAGGGGCTAAATGAGCTTGCCACCTTGCAAACATTTGTTTAGAAACATTATGTTTAAAATCTTTGTCAAACATAAATTTAGCTGCCTGACAATCAGTTTTTATTGTAAATTTTTGGTTATATAAATCATCTTGAAATTTTAAAACACATTTTACTATTGCTAAAACTTCTTTTGCA
This sequence comes from Bidens hawaiensis, assembly GCF_021521415.1. Lineage (NCBI taxonomy): Eukaryota > Viridiplantae > Streptophyta > Magnoliopsida > Asterales > Asteraceae > Bidens > Bidens hawaiensis. The sequence continues at coordinate 16,579 of NW_027503341.1, forward strand.
ATAGTTGCGTAATTTTTTTGACTATTATTCCATTTTCCAGAATGGAATCTAACCAAATATTCTTGTTTATTGTTTGGAGAAACTTGTTTAAGAATTCCTCCATAACCAATGTCACTAGCATCAGTTTCAACTATTTTTTCCCAATTTGGGTTAGCAAGATTCAAACATGGAAGATTTTGAACCTTTTGTTTAATTTTTTGTATTGCCTTAGTATGATCGTCTGACCAATACTTAGGATTCTTTTTTAACCTATCATACAAGATAGCTGTATCCTTTGCAAGATTTTCATAATAAGGAGAAATATAATTTAAACTCCCAAGAAACCTTTGTAATTGAGTTTTATCTAAAATTTCATCAGGAAATTTAGAAGCAAATTCAATACTTCTATGTATTGGAATTATAACTCCTTTGTCAATATTATGACCAAGGAATCTAACATTAGTTTGAAAAAGCATCATTTTAGGTCTAGAAATTACTAAACCATTCTTTATAATAATATTTTTAAAGATTTCTAAATGCTGAAAATGCATTTCTATATTTTTTGAAAATATTAATATATCATCGATATATACAATGATAAAATTTGAATAAGGAATGAATATATCATTCATTATATTTTGAAATTCACTGGGTGCATTTTTTAACCCAAAAGGCATTACATTCCATTCATAATGTCCAAATGGAACTGTAAATGCTGTCTTATATCTGTCAGATTCATTAATTTGAACCTGCCAGTATCCAGATTTTAGATCAAATTTAGAAAATATAACTGCATCATGCAGTCTATCCAATAAATCCTTTTTATTAGGTATTGGATATCTAATCCATTTTAACACTTTATTAAGTGGTTTATAATTTATAACCAATCTAGGAACTCCTCTTTCCTGCTCAGCATGTTTATTAACATAAAACGCTGTACATGACCAAGGAGACTTAGATTTTCTAATTAATCCTTTATTTATTAAGGATTCTATTTCCTTTTTACATAATTCTAAATATTCAGAATTCATTTGGCAAGGTCTAGCCTTGGTAGGAATTTGTCTTTCATTAAAATCTTCCTCATAAGGAAGTGAAACAATATGTTTCTTTCTATCCCAAAAAGCATTTGGGTGATCATTACATATTTGTAAAGAAAACTTATTTTGAATCAATTTTATTTTATCCTTTAATTTAGGATTTTTTAAATTTTCTGAAATAGTTAATTCATTTATTTCTTGTTTTAAAAATTCTATTTGGTTTATTTTTGCTTTAATTAAATCATCAATCATATTATTGATGATTCTAGTGATTGGTTCAGAAACAAATTCAAAGGATATTTCTTCACCTTGAAATGTTCCTTTTATAATTTTTTCATCCACTTTTGTTAAAGGAAATATTTTCCTAAAAAATGGTGATCCAAGTATTACTTGACTTGTTAAATCTTTAACAAGAATAAAACTATTAGGAATACATTTATTATTATTACAGATATAAGCATTGGGAAGCTTATAACTTATCTGTAATGGTTTTCCACCAGCAGACCCTAATTTCTGGGTGGTTTTATGAAAATATCTTGAAGGGATTAATCCTTCTTGAATACAATTTAAATCTGCTCCACTATCTAAAAGAGCAGTAAATTCTTTGGAAAATTGTTTATCAATCATTAATTTGACTTTAATATGCCATTTCTGAGAAGTTATTTCTTCTATTTGTTTTAAATAATTTTCTAATTGAAGTTTTGGAAAATTTACATCATTAATTTCCAATCTTCTTTTTTCTAAATTAATAATTCTTTCTTCTAAATTATTATTGTTATTTCTAAGATTATTAATTTCTATTTTAAGATTATTAATCTCAATTTTTAATTCTTCAATACCAACCTGTTTATTTAGTTGATTTCTTTTATTCAATTGATTCTTAACCTCAGCAAAAGTATAAGGTTGAAAATTTTTATTAGATGAAGATGATTCATCTTTATCATTTCTTATTAAGTCTAAAATCATTTCTTTCTTAATTTTTTCATCTTGAATATTTTTTAATAAATCTAAAAATTCATTTGTTATAACATTTAATTCCATATTTTGGAATTGAGATATAATATCATAAATTGAATCATTATTTATTTCATTATTACAACAATCTTCATGACATTCTCTATTATCATCTGAAGAAGATGAAATAAAGCTTTCATTATCTAAAATATTTATATCTTCATATGAAGATTCTGCTTCTGATTCATCAGAAGTATTATTAGGATTTATGATAATCTTTTCTAAAGTTTCTCTAAGATTATCATCTTTTATTTCATTCAATTTTTTCTTTACCCAGCAAGTTGCTGCTTTATGACCTGGATGGCCACATTTTCTACAAATTATAAAAGATTTTTTATCAAATTTTTCAAAGGGTTTAATTTCCCTTTTCTTATCTCTTTCTATTTTTCTTTCTTCTCTTTTCCTTTTTCTTTTAAAATATTTTTTTGGTTTTTGAGAAGAAGAATCTTTTCTTTTATTATTTTGGGGAGTAATTCTCTCCATGCCAAATTGATCACAAAATTGGCCTAACTGTCTTTTTTCCATTAAAGACTGTCTTCTAATTTGCTGATTTAGCTTTATTTCATTACATAAAGCTAATCCTTCATTTTTACATATACCTATTAAACTACCATAGGTGTATTCATCATAATTAATATTAATATTATCTTTTCTCAATTTCTGTTTAACTCTTTCTGAAAAGAAATGAGGTAAACCGTCTATAAATTTAGACTTCCAATGAGTACTATTACTCTCTGGTAATTCCATTGCCCTGCATAAAAATGTATCTTTATACCATCTAAATGATGTAAGGGTTTTACATTTTAGATTTTGCAAAAGAGTTCTAATATTTTCAGAATTATCAGACCATCTGCCTGTAAAATGTTCCATTATATTGATAGCAAGAGTATACACACTATTCTCTTGACTGATATCATTTTCTTCTTTTACAGAATAGTAAATTTGTTCTCTGTCTTGGAGGGTTAAATAATTATCCCACCATCCTTTTAATTGACCAGTAAATCCTGCTACTATCATTTTAGCAATAGATTTATCTGTATTTCCATTTGCTTTACATATCGTAGAATACATCATCATTCGATGTATAGTATTAGCTATTTGGGTATCAGTTTGACCATCTATGTTCCATTCATAGATGTTCTTCCCACTATAAGAATTATTTACTATGTACTCCTGTTCTTCTATTAAGACATCTTGAGGAGTTGGTCTATCATAATAATATTTATTCATGCTAGGTTTATTAGCATATTTATTCTGTAACTTAGCAATTTCTAAGTTTATTTGTTCTTTATAATTTTCTTTATTTGTGGATTTAGAAAATTCTTTTGAAAGAGTATTTATATTTAAACCTTTCATTTTTTCTGAAATAAATTCTAATTTAGTATCTAATAATTTAGATATTTCAGAATTAGATTTTAATTTAAAATCTCTTATTTCAGGAGGGGGTTGAATAGCTGGAACTGCTATAACTTCTCCTGTTTCAAAAACTTTTTTATTTTTTATTAAAGAGGTTATTTCCTCAATTTTTTCTTGGATAGAACCTAATTGTTCTCCTAATATAATTAAACATAAATTTGTATAATTTATATGTTTAAATAATTTATTTAGGTGGAAAATTGTTACTGGTAAAGTATCACCTTCCAGTAATTTTTGAAAAGCTTGGTAATACATTGTTACCTTTTCTTTTTCAATTTTAAAACCTGTTTGGGGAGGGAAAATAGATTTTATTTTCTTTTCTCCTAAATCATATTCTCTGTAAATAGTAGAAATTATACTATTCACATACTTATTAAAGAGCCATGGAACAAAATAAATAATACAATTTTGTTTTTCTAATTCTTTATAAAATTCATCTCGAAAATATAGTAATTGTTTTATTTCAAAATTTTTTAAGTACCATTTTCTAAATTCCTCCCATTTAGGATCTTGGAATTCAGAATTTATTTTATCTCTTACCAGGGAACCTGGTCTAAAATCAATTTTTTCTATATTATTCATGATATAGAGAAATCCATTTCTGACTCGGTTAATTCCGGGTCCTGTTGAGGTCTATTAATTCCTCTAACTATATTATCAGAATTAATTCTTAACTCATTAATTCTATTGTTATTTTCAGGATATTTTTCTCTTATTTGAGAAGTTGAAGCTCTAGAAGGACTTCTAACAGTATATCCTAAAGGAGATATATGAAAATTTGATGAAGATAAAGACCTAGTTATTCTAGGTGTAACTTTTTCAAATTGTATTTGAATATTTCCTTCAGTTGTTTGTAAAATTTCTAAAGGATTGTTATCAATATAAGATTGAGATGGGGTATTTTCTTTTAATACCCAATTATCAGGAAAATTTATTTCTTCCCATCTAATTTTTCTTCTAGTGGTAATATTTGACTTACCAAAATTAGTTTCTATAACTATTGTTTCATTTAATGGTTTATCAACCATTTTGCATCTAGGATTCAAAGTATATAATGGTTTGTAATAAATTCTATAACAAACACATATAACTTCTGATCCTGTAGCATAATTGTAACCATTAGTTTTAACATTTAATGTTAAAGCATCTGTGATATTCACATCGGTTAAAGATAATTGTAAATTTGGATAAACATTAAAATAGACTGGACCATGTGCCAGACTAGATTGAACAATACCTATTAAGGATTGTTTCCAATCTAAATTTCTTCCATCTCTTAGAACAGCTATAAAGCTTTCTGGAAGACCTTCTAATGTTAATGGTTTAAAGGCAATTTGCACTAAACCAATATGAATGAATTTATATTCATTATTCTTATATCTTATTATTTCTCTGTTATTTAAGAGTTTCATTATCATATCCTCTTTATTAAGAGAAATTGTTGATTCAGTAGTTCTAACTACTTGTTTAAAACTTAATTTTTCCATATAACCATATTTATAAATTTGGTTATAATTAATTTTTGGAATTGTCCATTGATTTAATAAATCAAGATTGTGAGGAATATCATATTCTTCCTCAATACTATTTTTAATTGTATCTTTATTTTTAATAATATTCATAAACAAACTTAAAGTGTTGATTCCCCAAAGACACTAATTATTCACCATGGCTCTGATACCATAAATACAGGATCAGAGACCGGGTATCTTTCGATCTCTTATTATTTGAATTTAATAATTTCATGCTCATGATGTAATTAAACAAACGTTTTAATCTAACAAAAGTACTTGGTTTTGATTTTCTCTTTTGATTTTGCATGACACAATTTCATATATACGAAAAAGAAGGGATTTTTTAGATACACTATATGGTGTTTCCAAAACACCCACCCAATATGCGGCGTATCGGGCGATCCGCGGCATATTGGTTGGGTGTTTTGAAAACATGTGTATTTTTGTCCTCTTGCTGTTTTTTTTTGTTTTATTATGTTTTTGTCTTTTTGTTGTTTTTTCTTTTATTTATTTTCTTTAGTTAGTTTTGTTTTTTTGAGGCTCGGGTAACATTTTCTTGATCGGTTTTGGAAGGTCACAACGAACCAACAATTTAATAATTAAAAACGAACAAAATAAAACACACGACTTTTATATAATAATAATTAGTACATAACGACTTATGTTTGTTTTCATTTTTTGTATTACGGGTGTAACAAATTTTTTGTTTGTTTTAAAGTAATAACGAAACAACAATTTTAAAATTGAAAACAAACAAAATAAGCATAACGCATAACCAGATTTATAAAAATAATAATAATTAATACATTACGAGTTCAAAAAAAACCAAACGAGTTCGGGAAAAAGTAACAGCATACAAAAAAAGAAATCTAAAATACGGCACCACCCGCGTCGTCATTGCTCCCCTCCTCGTCGAAACGTGGCGCTAGTACTGTGTACTGGGCTCCATGCTGCTGGGCAGACATATACCCAACCATCCAGGTCACCTGACCGCGTATCTGTGACACGTCACGCTCTAGTCTCCGTATCCGGAGTAAGTGGCCGCATCCAAACGCACGGCGCGATGTATACACGGAACGTGTTGTGGGTGCTGATGCGGTGGCTGTTATGAACACGATAAGTTAACGTTAATAAGACGAAGATACAAAAAAAATAAACGATAAAATATAACGTACCTGATCAACGTCCTCCTCGCCCTCATCACCGCCAACCTCAGCGACCTGAATATCCACCTCCGGCTCCTCGAGTGGCGAAGGCTCAACAAGTGGGACCTCTACGTATGGGTCAGAATCAAAATTAGTGACCAGGTGATACCGGCGGTTAATCTTTTTGACGATTTGCATGCCCTGTGCCCGTGCACGGTCCAGCTCTCGCGGCGGAATCGGCGGCTGAATGGGTAGGTCTTGTAGTCGTTCCCCGTAGCCCAAAGAAAACGCAATCCGCGTAACGAACGTGCCACCGACCAATTTCCCGCGGCCCTGCCTGTGCCAGTAAATGGAGAAGTAGTCGCCGAAACCGCGAGCTAGGTTGCAGTGTCTCCCCGTAAGCAGTCATCGCAAAAAAAATAGGTCAAGGAGGTTGTAGTGATCTGCCCCGTTGTGACGACCCTGTACGGTCTGAGCGATAAGCCTGTGTAGGTACCTGTAAAAAAACAATAAAATATTATTATATTAAAATATAATATAATATAATATAATATAATATAATATAAAATATATTATATTAAAATATAATAAAATATAATTATATTATATTATATTATATTATATTATATTATATTATATTATATTATATTATATTATATTATACAAACTTGTGC
>NW_027503342.1:0-42253 GCF_021521415.1 Bidens hawaiensis
GGGGGGGAAATATTGGATGAGGGAATATTTGGGGGGGGAGGGAAGGAGGGGGGAAGGGGGGGGGGGGGAAGGAGGAATAGGGGGGGGGAATATTATTCTTGCCACAAACACATGCCTAATTATGCAGTAACGTTACTAACGTATGTATCATAGATTCATTTCTAATAAAACTTACCTCCCCAAAAATTTCATAACTAAAAGAAGCAAATAGATTTACATGCTTGTACTTATACGGTTATATGTTTGGTTGTATAAACACGACTTTTAACTATTTCAGAAAAATGATTGAACTTATAGACAAACTGCATAATTACAAAATTTTAATCACATTATTATAAGTATAATGTAAAACAGCTCATTACTTATTCTGAAACATCTTCAAACTCAGGTTTTAATTAGTATAATCATCCATAATGTAGTTAGATCTAATACAGATGCAATTCTAATATACCTCTCAGAATTGATTTTTTCTGGTTAAGTCTGCATTATAATTTATAAGCTTAGCAATTTTGTACTCATAGATTCGTTAATTGGCAGAGAGCGGTTTCAAAATAATAACGATAAACAAATCCTCGGGCCTAAACATGATTCAACTTATCGATAAACTTAGAATTATGGAGAATTAATCACATTATTAGTATGTGCAGTTGACCAGTTCATTACTTATTCTGAAACATCTTCAAACTCAGATTTTAATTAGTATAATCATGCATGATATTGTTAGATCCAATGCAGGTTCAAGCTTCAGATGTAATTCTCAACAGAATTATGCATCAGACCGTGTGCTCGGATTGATAAAAGCTCGCAACGAGCCAAGCTCTTTCAAGCTTGGGCTCAAATAAAGCTTGTTTAGTTATCGAGCCCGAGCTTATGGGAAGCTCATGTAGGCTCGTCGAGTCTTAACGAGCCTTGTGCGTTCTTAAGTTTTAGCTCTTTTGTAGTCTATGTATTAAGTTAACACTTCACACCCGAGCTTTGGCTCGTTTAAGGTTTTCTCAAAATATATAAAAATAGATAAAAATAATTAAAAAATGTATTAATTTATTAATAAAAATAATAAACGAGCTGAGCCCAAGCTTGAAAAAAACAACTCACGAGCCGAGCTCAAGTTTTAGAAAAAGAACTCAAAACAAGCTGAGTTCGAGCCTAGTTGAGGTCGGGCTCGGCTCTACTCGTTTACACCCCTTCAAACTGCTGAACAACAACCAGATATAATTATGTTTAAGCTTCTCGTATAATTTTCAAATTGAAACTAATTTATAAACCTATCAATTTCATACTCATAATTTCATTAACAAACACGCAAATAGAAATTTCAAAATAATAACGATACAATAATCCTGAGACCTAATTTAGGAAACCAAAAGCAGCATTCAAAATCAAATTCACCTGATCGGAGTAACTTGATGATATCCATGATTCTCCGAGCTCGAACTACTACTAACCAAACTCAACACCAATTCGACTCTCATTCTCCTCTTCTTATACTCCATCAACAAAATCACCACATTAGCCACACAATGCACCACGTAACCGCAAATCCAAACCCTAAGTCTCACGCACCTCTCTTCCCACGCATACCAAAACAACGTAACAATCGAAAGCACCACAAACGCAAGGTTAAGAGATTTATGAAGTATTTACGGAGTTATGAATTATATTGATTTATTTTACATTATTAAAAGTAGTGTAATATGCAAACGACTTATGAATTGTATTTTTAATTTTATTTTTTCCTACTTTCAATGTTATATGTTTATTATTTGGGCCATCACATGCAGTACGTGTACACTAAAGATAAATGAAATATCACGTAAGTTATAGATTGTATATGAAGTGCTTTGATTGAAAGAACACAATAGGTATTTGCTATTCCTTTTTTTTCTTACGGAAATAGTTTGCTTATTTCAATAATTTCACGTATAACTTTGGGATCATATTTATAAAGGAATTAGGGTTTTTAAAATCTCCCAACGATGAGTGAATCAAATTTTGAACTGTTCGATCCTAGAACGCTGGTGATGGACTCTCCAAAAGATGGCTGCGACAGTTGCAACTTCGGTTTTGCGTTCAACGATAGCAATTTCTCCGATCGTGTTCTTCGCATCTGTATCTTTTCTGAGCCTATAGAGTCTACACAATTACCACCAGGTATCAGTTGTCCACCATTATCGTAATATTTTACTCAATTCTAATGGAATTTGGATGTACAACAGCAAGTGCTAGAACCTTAAATATTAGCTCTCCAATTTTAGCCGGAAGAAGTCTATATTTCTACGAGGTGACTATGCTCAAATAACTCAAAGTTAGTGATTTTGTTGTTTTATTATTTTTTTTTTCTTCATGCAGTTGTTTTCAAACGAGATCAAAGTCAGAACAATGTCATGTAACCTTACGAATCAATGCCTCAGGTTCGTAGAAAATTGTTGGCAATTTCAGAATAGAAATTGAAGAATAACACAATGAATTTGATAAACTTGCACTGAATTGATAAACAATTGATCTATTAAATTACATGCCCTACTTGGGTTTTTATAACCATACTAATTACGTACTAGACCTTAAACTTTACAAATATACATACTAGACATAATCTATACTTTCTAAAAGATCCCTAATATTTAGTTTATATTTTCAACACTCCCCTTAAACCTAATATAGTTCAACGAGAGTCTTCAACTTTCTTGACTTGCGTTTACAACAACATCGGTTCTTCATCTTCCAACATGAGATGGGCTTCTTGGTCCTTTACTTTCTCCTTATCTTTACGTCTGATGCATTCGTATGCGAAGTGACCGTATTCACCACATTCATAATATTTTAGCTTGCTTTTGTCGTTTTTGTTGTTGTTTCTTTGACTAGTACTTCTTCCATGCCTTCTTGCTCCTCTGAAAGAGCCTCGTTCTCTACCAAGATTTTGATCGCCACACCCTCTTCCATAATTATTTGAACTTGCCATTAAAAGTTTTCCTTGATCGTGATCTTCCGGCTCGTCTTGACTTTTAAGACGTTCTTCAAACGCCTTTACTCTTCCTACCGCTTCTACAAATGGCATCGTGTCTATCTCTTGATATTGTTCGATAGATGCCATAATTGGTAGAAATTTCTTTGGAACCAGGATAAGCAGTTTCCTCACGAGTGCCTTATCTTTCAAAGTACCACCAAGAGTTTTAAGATCTAGCCGTTTATGTAAAACAAAGGTACTTGTGTGGAATAGATATCTCCAGTAAGGTGGAAGGTGTTTCTTCTTGAGGCTCTTCCATTCAGTGTCGTATCCCATCTGAGTAACATATGCCTCCAACTTCTTTCTGTCACCCTTCTCATATTTGTAACCGGGCTGGTCATCAATCTTTAACACCCTTCTAATGTCATCTTCAGTAATAGTTAATTCCTTTCTTGCAACTGTTGTTGTAAACGATAGAGAATCATCGGCAACCTTGGCAAACACCCAGAAGTCCAAGTCCAGGACCCACTTGTAGTAAATAGCTGGGTCAGCTAAGATGGCATGTGCAAGGGGTGATTGCTTGAGCCCCTTGACCATAGATGTGAAAACTCTATCCTTCTTGGCCTTAGGAAACTCGAGAGCACAAAACAAATTGTGACCCTGAAATCAAACCATATGATCATGAGAATCATTATTAAGACACAAACAAAACAAATAAGTTATATATATATATATATATACAAAAGCTTTAAGTATGTATACATTACATAATTTAACTAATTACTAATAGTTAATTAATTATATACATTATATAAGTTACTTAGTCCAAAATGTACAATTATTAAGTCCAAAAGTTCAATTTTCAAAAACAGACCAGTAGCTAACAAAGTTAAGTTTTTCAAAATTATCCAAGTGTCACTTTTTCGCATGAAAAATTTCGCATGAGGTCCAGTTTCGCTTCGCATGGTCAAGCGAAGCGAAACAGAGATCATTTCGCTTCGCGTAGTCAAGCGAAGCGAAGCAGAAATCATTTCGCTTCGCTATGGGCATGCGAAGCGAAACAAAAATCATTTCGCTTCGCATGCCCTAAGTTACTTAGTCCAAAATGTACAATTATTAAGTCCAAAAGTTCAATTTTCAAAAACAGACCAGTAGCTAACAAAGTTAAGTTTTTCAAAATTATCCAAGTGTCACTTTTTCGCATGAGGTTCAGTTTCGCTTCGCATGGTCAAGCGAAGCGAAACGGAGATTATTTCGCTTCGCGTAGTCAAACGAAGCGAAACAGAAATCATTTCGCTTCGCATGGGCATGCGAAGCGAAACAAAAATCATTTCGCTTCGCATGGGCATGCGAAGCGAAACAGAAATCATTTCGCTTCGCTTAGGCATGCGAAGCGAAACAAAATGCCCTTTCGCTTCGCATGGTTATGCGAAGCGAAAAACCTCTTATGCGAAAAACTTCAACTTGGCAAATTTTCTTTCTTTTTCCTTTCAATGAAGTAGCCTAGCCTTGAATTGTATTTCTGAAAAGTTTTAACCGGAAATCCTTTTGTTTACCTGGTCAATTGAACCCTTGAACATCTGATCAAACCTAGATCTACAAACTGTACAACAAATAAACCTAAAACTAACAATTTTAATGATGATAAACATAAATCTAATGTTCTTATAACAAATCACGGCTATGAGAACATTACAGATCATAAGATCTGTCATAGATCTAGCCGACGGTTCATAAGAACCGCCGTCTCGATCCACGAGAACCCAGAAAATAAAAAAGAGATGAACGGTGGTGTTCATGTTGTTATACCGAAGGTGGATAATCTGGATTCAACGGCATAATGGATAGTAAAAGGTCGGATCGTTGAAGATTTGAAGAGGACTTAGGGTTTGAATGTTTGAAGATGAGAGCGAAGAGAGAGAGAGTAAAGGTAAAAGTGTTTGGTGAATAGTGAAAGGTATTTTAGGTTTCCCATATATATAGGGTCAGCCTATCTCGCGATAAGGTCAAAACATCACGAGTATTCATCGAAAATACACTCTCGGTCCTCGGTCTTTAAAAATATTTGCATTTTCAAACCCGAAAAACATTTACTCACCGAATCCACGCACTTGTTTAATTTTTAAAGTTTTCTTTTGTTGGTCTGTAACCATTAACATTTGCACGATTGATCTCTTTGACAAAACATAAAAACACAATAAAAGAAAACAAAATAATAAAATAAAAATAAAATTAAAAATAAAAAATAAAACTTAAAATATTAAAGTGTACATAATATTTTAGAAAACAAAAGCAAAACAAAATAAACTTAAAATAAAAGAAAATTTTAAAACATTTTGAGATTAAAAATAATATTGAATTAATTTACGTAGATCTTTTCTTTAGTTAATTTACAAAGAACGATCGCGACATGGAATCATATTGATTTGCAATGCCTAGATCGCGTTTCCATTTTGAAATTATTGTGACACAAGTTCATCATTGATGTGCGTCGGATAACCCTATAAAAATGTCCCTCACAACTAAGCTTTAATATTAAAACGAAAATCCTAAAACCACACACAACCGGCAAGTGTACCGATCGCAAGTAGTATAGACCTAGGAAGTCCGAGTATCGAACACGTGGACACGTAAAAACGCTAATGATTACTAACCCTAGAAAGACCTACCTAAGAATAATATTTTTTATTTCTTTTAATTTAACTGAATTGACTAGACTGACTGACAAAAGTTACCTAAAATAGAAAACTTAACGAAAAACTGACTTGGTTAACTTCGGATGGAGAAAAACGTCTACCTAGGTCTGAATCAAACTGTAGGCCTGACAAGCTAATGGATTGAATGATATCTAGACACCGGTCCCTAAAGATGACACGACTAAGGTTCGCTCGGGCTCACTGGATTACCTCTCGGTCTCACTCAATAAACCCTAACTACTCTTAATCGGTTTAAAACGACCAAACCGGGAAACAATTGCTAACGTGTTCTAATGTTGGATCTCCTCTCGGTCTCACCAACACTCGACCCTAATGGTAATGAATACTACACAACCAAGGATAGAGGAACAATTCAACTTAAACCAAAATAGATCAACTAGTCGCTCAAAACACCTAAACCTGACAAGAAACAAACTCGCTCTCGCACAATTCTTATTCTAGCATGCAAAGGCAATGAGACAACCCTAACTTCTTATCACCTCTCGGTCTCAAAGAAGGTGTCTAACCACTGTACTTTAATCAAATATATCATGCAACAAAACCCTTTGGTTGTTCCTACCGCAAACAAACCCTAAACACAAAGTCTAGAATCCAACAATGCACCGATCAATTAACACAAAACTAATTAACCAACACACGGGGTTTAAGCAATGTATTTGATATAATTTCCAGCCACTAAACACAACCTATTTCATGTCTAAATCAAACTTTACAATAACAATTAACGTTTATCAATCAAACAATCCATAAAACCTATCAAAACCTAACAATTAACATCATCCCTAGGTAGAACTAACAAGTTTAGCCGAGAATCATAATTGGAATCCGAGCAGCAAATACTCATTAAAATCACCATAAAACTCATATCAATCATCTCAAAAATCATCCAACAATCAATACTAATCAATAACAAGTCAATCTTTAAAGCAATTGCAAAACTAGTTAACAATTCAATAAGAAAATCAAAGTGTTGAACAATGTTTAAAGAGGAAGGATATATGATGTTTATGGCTGTTGTTGTCTGATGGAAACTGATGGGAAACGATCCCGAGACTTGTCCTTGCCTTCTTCTTCCTTCCCTAGCCACCAAACCTTCAAAACCTACTCGCTACAAACTTTTTTCTCTTCTCTTTTTTTCTGCTCTGGTCCGATCGCAACTAATGGGCAGCTTAGGGTTTTTTTTTATTTTTTATATCTTCATATTATTGTAAGACTTGGGCTTTTCCAACATGTAACGGCCCAGGCTTTGAGTTTTACTTGAAATGTACGCGTAAAAGGCTCGTAAACTACTCCAAAAGCTCAGTTTTTCTTCCATTCAACCCATTGCATACAAGATAATCAAAACTATGTAATACCTATATAAAACAAGCTAAAACATATAAAATATAATATAATACATAGATAAAACGTGCGGAAAATACATGTGTTTTACAACACATCAATCATCGACTGTAGATATTGTCCTTTCTTTTAACTTGACAAGTGTTTTGATGCCAAAGTGATACATTTGAAGTTCGATTGGGCACGTTGCTTATGTGGTCCCCACTTAATTAGACATGTTACTGATTCCATCATATCTCGGGCCTACTTTAACATATCACCTCAACTTGACTTAAACCTTTCTTAGTTGATCACAGTACTCTTATTAACATACTTGACACTTTTTACTTTGTAGACTCTACACTTTGTGCTTTGCACACTTGACTCGATCTAGAAAAGTTAAAATAAAGTAGAAGATTCAGGGCCTTAACAATCAGATCTTGTATGACTACAAACAGAGAAAGTACAAGGCTTGAATCAAAATAAAGCAGAATTAAAATCCTAAACGACTCTTTTTCTGATTTTTCATTTTGTTTTTCTGTTTTTCTTTTTCTTTTCTTTACTCTTTTGTTTTTCTTTTTCTTGCCTTTCTATGAGGCTTTATTAATAGAAATTTAAAACTGACACTTATTTCATAAGACGACTGTGATCAGGTAAAGAGAGGCTTGGGTATGACATGTATAGTTACATTTTTGCCTTCATGAATATGACTTCACGGAATCATGCAACCGCTTCTTAAACGTATAGCCACTAGCAATGGCATTAGTTTAAGTTTATATCACCCGACACTTACTTGTTTGTCAATCCTACCTACACATCTATGAATGATCTTGTAGCCTTTTGTTCTACTCTTTTGACGCGCTAGAATCATCACATACCAATGTACTATCACTTTCCACATGGTCGGATCAAATTCCCTTATTGGAAATTTTAAAATAGCTGACTCTCTCTACGAAGGAGCTTCCTCTAAGCGAGACAACACTTTTTGAATTTTCTTAAGGTTTTCTTAAATAGGAGTAAGGATGAAATTAATATTATATACAAAAAATTAAAATCTTTTTGTTAAGTCAAGTGACTTGATTTTTGTTTCTAAAAGTAAATTTTAAAATATTTTTGGTGAGTTAAAGAACTCATTTTCTCCCTCTAAAATTGTGACATATTTGAAAAATATTTATAATTTTAAAACTTAAGATAAAATTTTACTCAAAAGAGATCATGCCCAATGACTCAACGAGAAACAAAAATTGGGCACGACAAAAAGCTTTAGTAAAGAGATCTGCAAAGTTATAGTCAGTATGGACCCTTTTTATATCGACAAGCTTACGATCAAAACAATCACGAATAAAGTGTATTCGGATGTCGATGTGCTTAGTTTTTGAGTGCTGGACCGGGTTTTTAACAATTGCAACGGCCGCCTCATTATCACATTTTATCGTTGTTCCATGGAAATTCAAACCGTAATCCAGCAGCTGATGCTGGATCCATATCACTTGAGAGCAGCAGCTGGATGCGGCGATGTACTCGGCTTCTGCTGTGGAGGTGGACACAGTGACTTGTTTCTTGCACTGCCATGAGATCAACCGATCTCCCAGGAATTGACATCCACCACTTTCTGTCCAAGTTGCATCCCCCATAATCACTGTCGGTGTAAGCAGGAAGTTCCAAGGGAGACTCCTTTGGATACCAAAGACCCAAGCGTGGTCTTCCCTTCAAGTATCTGAATATACGCTTGACAGCCGTCATGTTGGATTCTATCGGGTCTGACTGATATCTGGCACACTGACAAACAGGGAACATAATGTCCGGTCTGCTTGCAGTGAGATACATCAGGGAACCAATCATTGACCGGTAAAGGTGTTGATCGACTGGTTTTCCCGATGGATCAGGAGCGAGAACAGGTCGCGTAGCGATTGGTTTCATGAAAGCAGTTGAGTCCTTGAATCCAAATTTCTGAACAATGTCATGAATGTACTTTTCTTGATGAATTAAAGTCCCGTCCTTCTTTTGCTCAACTTGTAATCCCAGGAAGAAAGTCATCTTCTCTAAGGAACTCATTTCAAATCGTTGTTGCATAATCTCAGAGAGCTCCTTGCACAGATTTTCATTCGTGGACCCGAAGATAATGTCATCGACATAGGCTTGTACCAGAATCAAATCACCGTTAACCTTCTTGACAAAAAGAGTTTGATCAACGATTCCTCTTTTGTAACCATTTTTCACTAGATGATCGGCCAGTGTGGCATACCATGCACAAGGTGCTTGGTGAAGACCATAAAGTGCTTTGTCAAGTCGGTAAACGTGATCCAGATGATTTGGATCTTCAAAACCTGGAGGTTGGCAGACGTAGATTTCCTCCTTTACTTTCCCATACAAGAAAGAAGTCTTCACGTCCATTTGATATACTTTGAAGTTCATGTACGAGGCGTATGCCAGAAATATGCGAATTGCTTCTAGTCTGGCTACCAGTGCATAGACTTCATCGTAATTAAGACCTTCACGTTGCCAAAAGCCTTGTACAACAAGCCGTGCTTTATTTCTGATGATCACCTCCTTGTCATCTTTCTTATTTCGGAACACCCATTTTGTTCCGATTGGCTTCTTATTTTCTGGTTTCTTCACCAGCCTCTAAACATTCAGCTTCTTGAACTGTAACAGTTTTTCTTGCATAGCTTCAACCCATGAATTCTCCTTCAGTGCGAATTTGTAGTCCTTGAGGTTCAACCTGTGAAATAAAACAAGCAAAAAGACATCTGTTAATGGTTCCAGAGGTGCTTCGTGTCTGGATGCCAATGGACGGATCACCAATGATGTTCTCAGTCGGATGTCGATGATGAATTGGTAGTTGTGGAATCTGGTCGACATGCTCGACTGGTGTTGCCTCGAGCTAAACGGTCAGGCTCTCTATGGGAAGAAAGACAGAGGTCCCAGGAACAGAAGCACTTGGTTGAGGGTCAATTTCACCTTCCTCTTGATCGACCAAGTGTTCTGGAGCAATGGGACCTTCCCATAGGTTGTCATAAAATGAGACAACAACCGCTGGAACTGAAGTTGTGTTGGTGTTATCAGAAGCTTCATTCTGACTCGGATCAACCTACACATTTGATGCATCGACCTCCATTGCAAGAACTTGATTGTCTTTTTCTGAGGGAGGTGTGGGTAACAGATTCCACCACCACACTTGGTTCTGCAGGAGGTGCCTCTGCTTGATTGACTTGAACATTTTCATTGTTATCTGCGGACACATATGAGTCAAAATCTGACTCAGTCATGTCTTCAACAATAGGAATTTCAGTGGTGTCTGCAGAAGGCTGCACATTATTGACCAGGGCTGGTTGATTAGCCACGGGTTGTAAATTAAGTATAGGTGCAGCAGCAGCTATATCCACATGTCCAAAATCTCTCAAAACAGCATGCATCAAAATCGATTGGTCATCAGCAGGTTGAACAGGTGTAGAAACAACATGGGAAACTGTTGGAACGGCGGGAGTCATATACATCCCACGAAATTGCTTGAACAAACTCTCATAATCAAACATCCAGTCAGGACCATTGTGTGCATCAGTAGGGTTCAATTATTGCCAGTCAATGTTGAAAGATTCCAAGATTACTCTGGTTTTCTTGTTGTAGACCCGATAAGCACATTTGTCGGCAGCATAACCAACAAAATAGCACTCATATGTCTTTTCAGCAAACTTGGAGGTTGTTCCAGCATTGGTTTGGGGTATGGTTGTAACACCCCAGCCCGGTTAGGGCTGACGTGTCACTCGATACGGTAATAATAGACATTAAAAACGTTTTCATTAAAGTCTTAACCCTAATTTTTAAAAAATGGCACAACGGTCCAAAAACATTCAAATTAAAGTGCTCGACAAAATGACAATAAAATAAAGTTGTTTAACTCAAAAGAAATTTTATTAAGTTCCCTCGTTTTTCAATGTCTAGCCCTTTTTCTTTTACTCTCTTAGCACACATTTTCCGGTTCCCATGCGTACCTGTAACAATAAAAGAAAACACAAAACAAAGAAACACGGCTGAGCCAAAAATTGCTCAGTAACGGAGGAAACAATAGCAATAACAATAGACGATGAAGAACAATACGATACAATGAACGATCAAATGAGGAACCAATAAAGTACGCGAGAGAGTAACAGTAACAATACGCTGAACGATCAGTTATAAATCAGTACAATAACATTATATCTTTGGAAATACCCATGTGAGCCAGTAACAGTAACAGTGCATTATGTACATTAGCTGCAGACTAATGCACCAATAATTAAGTGAGATAGGAATGTGGGCACACACACCTAACCATCTCACTCCAGTAACAATTTACCTAGGATCGATCCATACGCCTCTCGGTAATCAGTAATCAGTAAGTGCTCTAATCGCACAATAAAACAGAGACGCTGTGGGCTAATCGCTCCGCCACAGATAGAACACGTCAAAGGTGCCTCGATTGACGCCCTATGTCCCCATAGGTGGATAAATGCTCGGGTATTGAGGTCAAATAAAAGACAATAACAATGGTCGATATCAATATAATATGTCTCAATAGCAATAAGTCAATGCACAATGGTCTATTTGGAACATGCGATAATGATTGCAATAAAATATATTCTATCGCATGCATTTCAGTTATCAATTTAACAATAGCAATCTAACAATTTGGAATATATAATGAAACGACTTAATAAGGTTGACGGTGACACAATACTATGAAACGGATAAATAACTATGATACGCCTAACAACTCAAGAACCGACATATTATGAAATCAACGACACAATATAACGCTACCAGTGTAAGGCAACAAAAATCCGTACACTATGAGATCGATGAAAAACAATATTTACGCTATAATTTAAATACCACAGAATCCGTACCTTAACCGATGAGCAAGAACACAATAAGTATAAGTACTCCTTAACTTGCACGTGGACCTACAATATTATTGTTATGTAACCATGTTTTAGTATTCACGTCTCTTGTTGGTGTTTACATACTAACGGTCTCGCTTTTAATATTTGACAATCCCGTGAATTTTACTTTTCAGTATGTAGGTTTATAATATTTCCCTTTAACGAATCTGAAAGAAATATTCTTGATTCATGAAAAGTTAATTCTAAGTTGGAGTTGATTTTAATAGGATACATTGACTGATATACCCATAGTACATTATCACATTTTTCATAAAAATAAAATACACCTTATTTAGTTGGATTCAAAAGCACACATTATTAAATTTTTATAAGCATATTATAGTAACAGCCAGAAAGAATATGTGGACTTTTTAAAGGAAACCTATTAAATCAATTTATATAATGATACCTTTATATTAAGTTGAAGAAAAAAAACTACTGTTAAAGGTTTGGAAAACAAATTTCATATTGAAGGAACCTGCACCTCACGTTCATCTTCATTTTATGGTGACCATATACTTATTATTGTTATTATTATTATTATTCCATCCATCTAGAAACCTTTGAAACAAAGTTTATAAACAAGGGAATTTCGTTCAGAATAACAATCGAATTAACAACGCATGTAATATTACCTTGAATCGAGGTGAACGGTTGGGTTTCGGACTTCCAACGAGCTGCGATAGTACTTTCCGGTGCTGGTGGTCCTTAATGCCAACGAGCAGAAAGTGGTCGGGAGAGAAACGATGTGCGACTATAGCGGCGTCGGTGGGGGCGGACACAGGCTGGTGATGGTCGCCGCTTAATAACAGGGAATGGCGGTGGGCAGTTGCGAACCAACGGTGACGAAAAGCATGGCAATATGTTGGAATTGAAGCACGTGCAAGATGCAATCAAAATAAAGCTTGAAGAAGTCAAACAAAGTGGGACGTTGGAGTCTACCTAGTCTATCGCATGTTTCTGTTATTTCCTTTTATTTAGTAGTTTGTTGCTTGTTTTCGGTGTACGAGTACTGTATTTATACTCCTTTCATTTGTTGAATAAGATATCAGTTTTCAAGCTTTCATACCATTGTTACCACTTTAACACAATAGTGATGGTAGTTTATCTATGGCAAGTGGTGGTGCTCGTGACCTCCTATGGCAGCGGCGATGACAACCGAAAGCGGTGGCGCAATAAACGCTGAGCAGGCTGATGCGTGTAGAACCCCAGCTGGGGGAAACACGAATAAAATTCCAGCTTCAAGGTGGAGACTACATGCTGCGTAAAGAACGAGATCCCGAACCAGGTGCGTATCGGCTCGATGGCACTCCCATCCCAACAACATGGAAGGGAGCTCATTTACACAGTTTGCATGTAAATCAATTCCAAATTTGTAAAGAAAATGCCAAGAGCCACTTCTAATGGAAATGATTCTCCTTAAAACATTGACGCTGATGATTTTACATTTACATTTTTATGAACTATCAACACGGATATGCCGGTTTTCACCGCATAATTACGTGAAAAGTCGTTGCATGGGGAAGGCGGCAAAACCCGCATAGGTCAGTTGAAGGGGAAAAGTTCAGTTATCCCACTAAATGAAAGTGCCGGTCTAACCGCATGAATCATGAGAGGAAACTGAACACTAACCTATCAACAACCAAGCGTCGAACGGTTAATTTTATCAACACTAATATGCCGGTTTTTACCGCATAATTACGTGAAAAGTCGTTGCATGGGGAAGGCGGCCTAACCCGCATAAACCCAAAAAACGACAAACCTTCATGCAGGTCAGTTGAAGGGGAAAAGTTCAGTTATCCTATTAAATGAAAGTGCCGGTCTATCCGCATGAATCATGAAAAAGGAAACTGAACACTAACCTATTGACAACCGCGCGTCGAACGGTTCAAAACAAAATTCCTGAAGGATGAGGAAAACCTACACGCAGGTCAGATATGGGTAAAGTTTAGCCATCCTACTAAGTGCAAGTGACGGTCCTACCCGCACAATCACGAAAGAGGAAGCAAAACTTCACACCTATTATCTACCACGTTCAAAGGTTAACTTATCCTCAAGAAAGGATGAGGAAAACCTACACGCAGGTCAGATATGGGTAAAGTTTAGCCATCCTACTAAGTGCAAGTGACGGTTCTACCCGCACAATCACGAAAGAGGAAGCAAAACTTCACACCTATTATCAACCACGTTCAAAGGTTAATTAATCCTTAAAAGATGAGGAAAACCTACACGCAGGTCAGATATGGGTAAAGTTTAGCCATCCTACTAAGTGCAAGTGACGGTCCTACCCGCACAATCATGAAAGAGGAAGCAAAACTTCACACCTATTATCTACCACGTTCAAAGGTTAACTTATTCTAAACACTTGGAAAATTGCTAATTTAAACTAAAGTATGCAAGTCATATAACGTTTATAAAGCAAGGAATCCAATAAAAGAAACGGTCTTATCCGCACAAAAGATTTATATTTCATAAATATTCGTTACAAGAATGGCCGGGTAACTACCCGCCTACAAGAAAATAAATCTATACAAGCTAAAACTATCCTAACAGTGGGAAGGGATCTTCAGGATCAGGCTTCAGGGCCACTTCCACTTGGACCAGCCCCATCAGTAGAGCGTGGCAGTTCAAGGAAAGCTTTGAGGATAGCTAGCCCATCATCAGCAGCAGCAACTTCGTTTACCTTCTCCACCACCGGATGCGGGAAGGCGGCGTATTGATTTACTGCTTGGTCATATATGGCTTCAGTATCAACATTGTACAAAGGGAAGTTGGAAGGCGGGACGCCTTTCTCAACGAACCCTAGACCAAGCAGGAAGCCGGCCCGTTCCCCATCCTCGTGAGAAGCGTTGAGGGCTGCGCTCATAGCATCGTCATAGGATGTCTCTGAGAAGACCCGATGCACAACCTACAAAAGAAAATATACAAGTGTTAAAACCTTTTCTATTTTACAAAGAAAAGCGTAAAGACATGAAAACATACCTGAGACAACGCTTCTCGAAGAAGCCATTCTTTGGCAACCAGAGCTTCTTGGAGGGCAGCTTGAGCTTCGTGTTGGGCGCGTTCGGCTTCACTCTTGTTGAGGTTGGCAAGCAACACCTCTTTAGCCGCAGCCTCCTCGACGCCCTTTAGCTTACGCTCGGTATGGTCAAGCACCCCCCTTTGGTCCAGGATTTCTTGAAGCTTCTTAGCATCCTCCATTGCCAAGGCATCATGAGCCTGCTGGAGAGCCTCTAATTTTGCTTTAAGCTCTTCATTCTCCACGCGTAGAGGCTCAGCAACAGCTTCAGCCTTGGTGGCCCTCTCGGTTGCGTTCCTCGCAGTTTCCTTAGCCAGCCGAAGCTGTTCATTAACAGCTTGGGCAGCCTTGGAACGGGCCTTGAGTCAAGCCTGAACTTCAACCTCAAGGGCCTTGAAGGCCTTCTCCTTCTCCGCAGCCGCTGCGGAGAGTTTTTGGTTCTCCTCCCGGATAGCCCGCGCCTGAGCTACTTCTTTAGTGCGAGCTGCTTTTAACTTGTCGTTTTCACGACAAAGCAGCTCGACGCGTGGCTGCATCCGGGCCAGGAGAACCCGAAGCTCATTGCTCAGCCTACCCTCCTGGTAGCTAGCCATGGCTTCCCCCAACGCACCACTGGGAGCAGCGTGACGAGCCCATTCCACGCACTCCACAGGGGTACGAAGGGTTGTTCCTCGGCGTATGTTCCATCGTGGAACATACACTTCATTGGAATCCGACACTGTTAAAACAAAAAAGCAGTTAGGAAAAGATGATAAAATATATAAGTGAAAAAGGGCCAAAGGAACCCTACGCACCTGTAGGGTCTATAACAGGCCGATAGCCGCCGAACCCATCACCTGAACCCAAAGGAAACCCATCCAAAAGGTCAGGCAGATGGGAAGGTGGCAAAGATTGGCGAGAGCCCCCATGCGTACTTGATGGGCCGGCCGTCGTTGCCGGTGGCGGGGGCATGGTAGCAGCCGCCGTGGTCGCCGCCGCGGTCGCTGCCGCAGATTCCGCAGCAATGGTAACCGCCGGCTCGGTGAAGGATGCTGTAAAAATCGCACTCACCGCCGGCGGAGACGTCAACTCGGCTGGAACAGTCGGCTCAGAGTGAGCAACTGGACCAGCGGAAGCAGGCGCAGGCGCCTGGGTCGTCGCCTCTGGTAGGCTGACCAAGCCTACCGTCATCGGCGGGGAGATAGTACTCGGCACTCCACCCTGGAATGCGTCAACATCCACGCCTGCGTAAAGAAGAAAAGTGTTAAAAGGATATTAAACTATGAAGATAAAAGCTGAAGGAAGTTGTACTTATGGGTTTTCTTGAGCCTGAAAGTACGGACGGGCGGGGACGAACCCGATGGAGCCGGCCTCTTTGCGCCGGTCACCGTCGTCTTCTTGGGCTCTCCGGAGGTGACAGTCGTAACCTCCGGAGCAGTGGTCTTATCACCACCGGGATTCCCCGCCACCTCGTCGCTCTCTGTCTCCGAGTCAGACAGAGGCACCGGATCGGCAATGGAGGCCACCTTCTCCTTTCCCTTCCCGCCGGCAGCCTTCTTCTTCCGCACCAACGGAGGACCATCTGAGGATTCCTCATCAGAACAGACGATTAGAGGAATTCCAGCAGAGGTTTCAACATTGAGGGGTCGAGGGTTGAAGAGCGCCTTACCTGGCTGCCTGGCGCTAAGGATCTCATGGCCTTGCGGATAGACCTCCACGAACCGATCCGCAGTTTGTTCGAGGATGGGCAACTCGTTCTCAAGAGCGCGAGTACCCATCCGTACGGGACCGTCAGCCTCCCGCGGGTTGAGGAGCGACTTCAGGTCGTTCCCCTCTGAAATAAACAGGAAAAAAGTTAGAAGAAATTTAAAATCAACAAAGGGAAAGAAAGCATACCGTAAGGAACAGAGTTCGAACCGTATTCGAGGACGATCGGAACCTTCTGCGCGTCCGCCGCCTTCCAGACCCGGCTCATCCCCAACATAACCATCCTGGACTCCGCAAACCGGTAAACCGGAGATTGGATCCGAGATATCCTCGAAAACCATTCCGCCTCCTGGTAGTTGGAGGCGTGAAGGCTTGGGAGAGCTTGCCCATTCTTAAACTTCATGGCAAGGGGAACGGCGCGGGCGGAGATAAAGAAGAATTCCCGCTTCCACGCGCGAAGACTGCGCTCTGTCGCGCAAATCTTCAAACCCTTGATACGGGTTGTCAGGGTATACCACCCCTGGATGCACCTCCAAGTGTAGAAGGTCATCAGGCGGTCAACATGGGGCTCGATGCCCAAAATCCGGCACACCCACTCGAAGTGGCGAATCCTGGCGACCGCCATAGGGTGCAGCTCGGTCAAATGAACACTGTGCCTCTCAAGGACACGGTAAACAAACTTTGTCAATGGGAACCTAAGATTCCCATAGACAAAGAATGCTGCATAAACCCCGATCTTGCCTCTGGGGGCATCGTACACGGTCTGATGAGGTTCAGGAAACTCAGGCTCGAGAGGATCGAGCATGAACTTCCTAACAATATACCGGTACTGATCGCCGGGCAGAGCACACTGGCACTCGCCAGCAGTACTCCTGTCATCGGTTGAAGACTCAAGATCACGTGAAGACATTTTGCAGAAAGAAGAAAGTGATTTCGAGAAAATGCTTGCCTGAAAAGGGGAGTATTTGCCGGAAATCGCTAAGAAGAAGAAGAGAAGGGTGAAAGTGTGGATTACAAAGAGGCCTCTCCCCCTTTATATACTAATCGCAATTAATGCGATGAATTTAATGCGGAGGAGAGAGAAATCGAAGGTGCAATGAAACTATGACACGTGGCAAAAAGCAAGCTGGCAACAGCTGTTGACAGGACGCGTACCATTAATTTCGCGGCCACGCGCCCGAAAAATCGCGCCCACGCGCCTGAAAAAGCGTCTGGAATGACCATGTACTGTCACGTCACCATAATTCCTGCACGTCCTGACACAGTCAGAAGAAACCGTCGCACGACGTTTCAGAGGTTTGGACTGTTCCTATCTTTCCACCAACCTTTCGAATTTCAAAATTCAAAATTTAAAAATATTAAAAAGTAAGCGGGAAAATACCCCTTACCTTGGCAAACAAGTAACCGTAAGACGGATGCGGGTACAGTGTAAAGGCGAAACCCTTCACATACCTAGCACCCGCAGGGAATTGAAGCCAAGTAAAACCTTGGCAAACAAGTAACCATAAAACGGATGCGGGTACAGTGTAAAGGCAAAACCCTTCACATACCTAGCACCCGCAGGGAATTGAAGCCAAGTAAAACCTTGGCAAACAAGTAACCGTAAGACGGATGCGGGTACAGTGTAAAGGCAAAACCCTTCACATACCTAGCACCCGCAGGGAATTGAAGCCAAGTAAAACCTTGGCAAACAAGTAACCATAAGACGGATGCGGGTACAGTGTAAAGGCAAAACCCTTCACATACCTAGCACCCGCAGGGAATTGAAGCCAAGTAAAACCTTGGCAAACAAGTAACCGTAAGACGGATGCGGGTACAGTGTAAAGGCAAAACCCTTCACATACCTAGCACCCGCAGGGAATTGAAGCCAAGTAAAACCTTGGCAAACAAGTAACCGTAAGACGGATGCGGGTACAGTGTAAAGGCAAAACCCTTCACATACCTAGCACCCGCAGGGAATTGAAGCCAAGTAAACTTTGGCGAACAAGTAACCGTAAGACGGATGCGGGTACAGTGTAAAGGCAAAACCCTTCACATACCTAGCACCCGCAGGGAATTGAAGCCAAATATTCCTCGGCAACCAAGTAACTATAAGACGGGTGCGGGTACAGTGTAAAGGCAAAACCCTTCACATACCTAGCACCCGCAGGGAATTGACGCCAGGAATACCTTGGAAGTAAAGTAACCGTAAGACGAGCGCTGGTACAGTGTTAAGGCAAAACCCTTCACATACCTAGCGCTCCGCTGGGAATTGAAACCAAGAAGGATCTTTGGGCAATGCTTGCGGAAACGGAAATAACATCCCCGCATAGCGGGAACGTCGAGAACTACGTTGTCTGAAGCTCCATGATGGAATTGGTGGTTTTAACATAATTGATCACAATGTTCAAAACTACCAAAACCTCATGGAGAGTCCACACAAGTGGGACTCAACGCTCCTGACTTGCGAGGAGGTTACAGACCTACCCGCATCATACCCAAAGACCAAGCAGGAAACTCGGGAATTTCTGCAAGTGACAAGGACTTCCGCGGGAAGAATCCCCATGGAAAACCTTAAAAAACCCTTTTCAAAACCCTTTTGCTTAAGTCCAAAAGTTCACCTCACTTTATTAAACACGCATGAGAAGAACATTGGACTGGGGGGACTTGAAGAGGTAGGTCCCAGCAGAGCCCAGTTGGACCCGCAAGACTCACCTTAAACAGGGACGTCTGCGCAGAAACCAACTGGATCCGCAGGACCAACCATGCTCAGAGACGTGACGTCCTTACGCGCAGTACGCAAGCTGGTCCCGCAGGAAATGCCTCCCAATGGTGAAGGACTCCGCCTGTCCCCGCAGCCTCGGATACAAGCCATTAGGGAAGGCCACCCGCGCAGCAAGGCTACACGCACAAGGCACTTAGCTCTCAATCATTCAGTGTCACCTGAAGGAATGAGCGAAGCCGGGAACAATCCCGCACAAGGGCGGGAGGGGGAATACTCCCGCCCAAATAAGCCAGTCCGTACGATACGGGAAGATCTTCTGTACTGTACCTGACGAGGTATGGGAAAA
This sequence comes from Bidens hawaiensis, assembly GCF_021521415.1. Taxonomy (NCBI): domain Eukaryota; kingdom Viridiplantae; phylum Streptophyta; class Magnoliopsida; order Asterales; family Asteraceae; genus Bidens; species Bidens hawaiensis. The sequence continues at coordinate 19,659 of NW_027503342.1, forward strand.
AGATCTGACTAAAGATACGACAGCTTATGGACAACAGTATGGCGAGCAGCATGCTCCTACACTGTATGTCACTATTAGCCGCTGCCTACTCACCAACTCTTGTCATACCACGTGCGTAGCCGGCAGTTGGTGGAAAAGGAATAGTATACAGCAGGCCTGGTCGCTATCAGCCGCTACCTACCCACCAACTACCAGCAGGGCACGTGCGTAGGCTACTGTTGGTGGAACAGGAACACTGTTGCAGCCGGCCATACCTCCTTGGAAACCTACCTTCGGCTATAAATACCACAAATGGTATGACCATCTGATCTTATCATATCTGATCTCGTATCATCATATTATACCTGATATCTGCTCTAGCAATCTCTTAATATACTTTTATATTTAAAGAGCAATCTAGTCTGATTCTCACGCCGGAGGGTGGTCACAAGGAGGAACCCCCCCCCCCTTCTCAGTGACAAGCTCACGGTGTCTGTTTTGCAGGTTATCAGAAGAACCATCTTCTAAGGGTCTAACCCCTCGTAAGAAACATCTATCTAACCCCCAGGTTACCAGTAATCTGCCCGGGGTCCGGTTAGTGTTTCTTCAGTGATGGTAGTTTATCTATGGCAAGTGGTGGTGCTCGTGACCTCCTATGGCAGCGGCGATGACAACCGAAAGCGGTGGCTCGGCGAAGCAGCATGACGGTGCTGGTGGTGTTTGGCACTCGGGATTTACTGCCGTATCGGCGCGGCGGCGGTACTTAATCCACTGCAGTGGCGGTGATGGCGACCCTTTCCGAGAACAACATATTAAAAAGGTGGCAACGGCTTTCCTTCAAACAACCAACTACGTTGGCTACGGTTGTCTCTGGCAATAAACAATAGCAGTGGCAACGGTTTCCGGCAGTGGCACCCACTTTCGGCGATTGGCAGGGGCTGTGGTGGTGTTGGCGGCATAGAAGTGTAGAGATTTAGGGTTTGTATTTGTGATTAAGAAACTGTTAGTATGCTTTTAAGCGAATGGTAATCACCTTAATTATTGGTCTAATTGATTTCGTTTTGATTTGCTTTCCAAAGTTAGTTATAGTAACTTCGCCGGAAAATCGGAGGTATAAGACGAAGAAGATAATTCCTTCAAACCAAGTTTCAATGTTTGGCAAAAATGACCCCTTCACTTTATTTCTTAATTAAACTAAACTTTACACTTTAAACCTTTAAGTGGCATTCATTATTCAAAAATGTTCGGTTTATGTTATTGACGGTTCGATCGGTTGAACGAGGTATTGACTATCATAATACTTCAACATTTATAATTTTATAATTTATCACGTTTGCTTAGTCGACATCATTTAAATTGATTTTTCTATGTATTAAATCCGTTTAAATCCAACACATTAATACAATATATTTATTATTTTAGGGTTTTCGAATTTTCGTATATTACAATGGTACAGGGACATCCAAACGTTCTGAAGAAGTTTACCCTTGGATTTGTTCCATAGAAGACTTCATACGGAGTCTTGTTCAGTCTTTTGTTCAGAAGCACACGATTCTGGGTAAAGCAAGCAGCATTGATAGCTTCACCCCAAAAAAATCAATGGTAGTTTGGAATAGGAGAGCATTGTTCTAGCAGCCTCAACCAACGTACGGTTCCTTCTCTCAGCCACCCCATTTTGTTCGGGAGTGTAAGGTGCGCTGAGTTGATGAACAATTCCCTTGTTGTGGCAGAATTCATTCACCACTTTGTTACAGAACTCTATACCGTTGTCACTTCTGATACACTTCACCTTCTTGTCTGTTTGATTCTCAACCAACATGATTAACCTGATCAGAAACTGTGACGTCTCGTCTTTCTGCCCTAAAAGCAATGTCCAACTGAAACGCGAAAAGTCATCAGTAATGACCAGACAATAGGCTTTGTGACCTATTGCCATTGGTCGAATTGGACCGAAAAGATCCATGTGCAACAGCTGAAGAGTGGAATTTACAGAGTTGACAGTTTTGGGTCTGTGAGGGAGTTTGTGCTGTTTGCATTTAGAGCAAGATAAACATTTTTCAGCACAGTGAAAGGATTTTACTGGTAAACCCCTCACATGATCATCTTTAACCAACTTGTTTAAGTTCTTAAAGTTAACGTGACCCAAACGTCGATGCCATAAAGATGAATCGTTCTCCGAGGCCTTGGACATCAGACAAGAAGCAGAACGCATGGAATAATTGCTTCTCATGTCCAGAATGTATGCGTCATTATGCCTCGGAGTACGCATCATAATCCATTCTTCAGAGACCTTAAAACCGGGTTTCAATATCAGACATTCATTTTCTGTGAATAAGGTTGAAAATTTCTTATCACAGATTTGAGAGACGCTGAGCAGGTTGTGATTGAGTTGTTCCACCAGGTTGACCTCATCAAATGTCAGAGTACCATTTAAGACCTTTCCTTGCTTGGTAATTTCTCCTCCAATGTCACCGGCAAAAGAAACGTGTCCACCGTTGAATGCTTTGATGTCAAACAACAACGACTCGTCTCCTGTCATGTGTCGGGTGCAGCCACTGTCAAAATACCAGATACTGTTGACAGGCCTTCCAGGCTGACCCTACACACACGAACAATCAGTTAGTAAAGGGTTTCCCGAGACGCACTTGTCTCGGGAAAATTAAACATAAAATCACCAAGTTTAATTTTATGATTTCTGAAAATATAATCCTTTGGTGAATTAGAATCTGAAGAGCAATCCCTCGAGGAACTTGAATTATGATTTCCTTGGTTTTGGAAAGGTTTTCTGGATTGCCTTCGTTTTTGTTTTGGCTTGACCACAAAATCTTTTTGATCAGCCTTGGTGAAAACCTTTGAAGGGTTCTTGGGCTCTTCAGCTTCAGATCCCTTTGCTAACCTTTTTCTTTCTCTTTGGGTTAGCCAAAATGGTTTCTTTGGTTTCTGATTTCTTTTTAGTCTGAGTGAGTTTGGTTAGACATTTTCTTAGGTCTTGGTTCAACCTTAGGAAATGTCTGACCAAACTTACTGTTTAAATCCTTTTGTTGTTTGTGCCAGTTCCTGCAATGTCTCGCAAGATGAGACGGATTTCCACAAACAAAGCAACATTTTCTTTGGTTGCTTTTATAGACATCTTGCTCACTGAGATATATGGGATAGGGTGATGTAGTTGGGTTAACATGTTGGTGACCTCTATCTGACTGATAATTGTAAGCATTTGAATGATGAGTTGCAAAATAATTTGATTGACTAGGTTTCTGTCGAGAGTAGTAATATCAAATTGATCATAATATTGAGAACTATTGTTATAATTTGTATTTTAAGAAAATGAAGTTTTCTTGGGTGGCACATATTTACAGAAAGTGCTTGGTTTTTCATTTACAAAACTAATTTTCTCTTTTGCTAAGTTCTCAACCTTATTATCAATTGATGAGCAGCTTTGACTAGTCTGTTCATTAACCTTGACTTCAACGGTTTCATCAAATACAATTTCACATTCTGAATCAGAAAAGGAACAATCACTTTCATTGCAAGCATTTATATAACTGTCAACACTTGATGATTCACAAAATACATCCTTTGATCTAGACATTAAACTTCCTAACATTGATTCACACACTTTGTTACAAACAGGATTGTTAATAGATTTTGTTAGACCCACACAAGACTCAAAACGGGGTTCTAACTCTCCTTTTGGCTTACAACCCTGGTTAACCTTCCCACAATCACCATTTAAATCACCTGCTACACAAGACACGTTGAGACTTATCAGATGATGGAATTTGAGCAGTTGATGAAGAGGCAGCAGAAACAAATTTTACTGGTTTTGGTACTTTACCAGTACCATAAGCCATTTCTTCATCAGGAGAAGTATTATAGCTAAAATGGGGTAGGCAAGTGTAATTATCATTCATTGGTGGAGGCACCGCTGAATAATCGTATCCTAGCCCCGTTTTAACTTTAGTACTTCTCTGGGCTTCAATAAGATCATCTAATTGTTCAGATGATGCTTCAAATCTTTCAACTTGTTTTTCCTTTTCTCGTTTATCAGAATTATCAAGTTTCAACTTTTCAATCTCATCTTTTAAATTATTAATTATGTTCTTATAATAGATGACATTGTGCTCTTCTTGAAAGACTCTAAGTTTAAGATTTGCAACATCATCGTGATGAGTTTTAATCTTTTCAACATAAATCTTGGCAGCTTTTACATATTCAGCATTTAATTGACGAAGTTTTGCATTTTCTTTCAAAACCTCATCCTGAAGATATCTATAATATGTAACTTTATTCATGCAAGCTTGAGAGCAAAGATTTCTTTTTACCTCATCAGATAGTGACTCATCAGAACTTGCAGCATCAGAACTTGTAGCAGCAGACGAAGAAGCTTCATTGTTTGTGAAAGCCATGCCAGCCATGTTGAGAGGATTCTGCAGCTCTTGGAATTGATCATCATAATCCACACCAACTTGGACCTCCTATTGGGAGACAAGGGCCCTTGAGTTCGAGCTTGAATTTCCCTTGTGTGGATGACCTCCAATTCTTTGAGACGAGCTACTTGGCTTCTGCACCTCTCGCCTTTTTCCTGAAGCCTTGCTATTATCTTCCTCTGTCACCTCAGTCACACGAATATCATTGGCAGGTTTTGTCGGATTCGTGCATTCTCGTGAAAAGTGACCCATTTCACCACAGTTGTAACATCGCAGCTTTGACTTGTCAAACCCAATCCTTTTTCTGTCAGAATCATTGAAGCTATCCTTCCCGTACGTCTTCATGAAGTTAGTTGCTCTTTGCACTGCCATTGCCATTTGGTACTTGATATCCATCTTTTCAAGATCCTTTTGATTGATATCCCTTAAATCCCCAGCCTCAAACTGTGGTGGCAATAGATTTCCTTGCATCAACTCTTCATGACTTGACAGAAAAGTATGAACTATTGTGATGTTGGAGTCATTTAACATGGGTAGTGCTTCATAGAAACTTGAAGATTTGCTTGGTTGAGGTTTTGACGATGAGGAGATCCCATGAGCTTTCAATGCTTGGGCAACCGCACTGTCGACTGACTTTTGAAACGAACTTGCACTGGAAGAATCAGATTGATTGCTGGTTGAGATGAATGCTGTTGGTTGAGAAGGTACACTTGGGGAGTACTTAGGAGTGGTTACTGGATATACATTCTGTTGAGTTTTGCTAATAAAAGAAGTTGGCATTAAGGAAGCAGTATTCACTCCAGCTTGATTCAGAGAACTGAGATGATTGTTCATTCTCATCTGCTCATCCATTTCAAACGACTTGATAGTAGAAATCAAATCACTGTTTGTCATGGCATTTAGATTTGTAGTTCTCTTGATTGTGATTGTATTTGTACTCCAACTGTAGGGCAATGAATTCATCACCTTGTGATTGACTTCAGAGTTGGTTATATTGACACTGGCAGCTCTGACTCTAACCATCAGCTTCTCAAATCTCTTTACTAAATCCAACACAGCTTCACCTTGTCTATGGTTGAACATATTGAATTCTTCCTTCAATAGGGCCTTCTTGTTTTCCCTAATTTCAGCATTTCCTTCAATCTTTTCAACAAGTGCTTCCCACAAACCCTTGGCACTTGTGTGTTCACGAAGAGTTTCAGTGATCTCATTCGAAAGACAGACGGTTAAAATGAGATATGCTTTCCTGTCTTGTGCTAACAGGTCCCTGTCTGCTTGATCATAATTCTCAGGGGTCTTAAGTTGTTCCCCAGCATCAGTGCGAGTCACAGGAATATGAGGACCTTGTTCAAAACATCTCATTAAATCAGTCTCATTCAATGAGATATAGTTCATGAATCTCCATTTGAAATCTGCAAAGTTATCATCCAAGGTCATATACTTAGGAGGCTTCTGAGGGGTTCCAACTTGGTTTTCCAACAACAAATACCCCTTCAACAGCTCAGAATCTGTGCTCGTCATAATCTTAGTAGTCTCAAACACTTGACAGCCCTTAAACAGTTTGAAATTTTAAAACAGTCAACTTTTTACCGCAAAACAGCTTTCAAGCGAAGCGAAAAAGTTAAGCAAGCGAAGCGAAAAATTGTGGACAGTAAAGCGAAGCGAAAAAGTTACAAGCGAAGCGAAAAATATTGTGAACAATAAAGCGAAGCGAAAAAGTTTCCAGGCGAAGCAAAAAAGATCCAAGCGAAGCGAAAAAAGATCTAAGTGAAGCGAAAAAGTTTTTAAGCTTCTAGAAGCAATCTTTCTCGGGATCTGTTCCACCTACTTTTGTCAGTACAAGGTCAAGGGTTGGTACACTGCTTTTGATGTCATAAGAAGCGAAATTTTAACTCATCAAATTAACAAGTTTAGAAACCCGTAACCTTTTGGATCTAGAACATGTACACTTGAAACTTTCACCAAGAACACTTTCTAAGACATTTTTATGAAGTTTTTGCCGATTCTTTTTATATTTTTCTTGTTTTTGTGATTTTTGTGAACTTTCTTGTCAAGAACACTTGTTTTCTTCTTCTCAAGATTAAAACCCAAGTTTGTGATCCAACACCCTCAACTAGTGAGCCGAAGATTTGATACCAATTGTAGGTCCCAACGTGGGTGGATCTAACAATAGTCTTGGATCAACCGAGCTTAGTGCTAACGGAAATCACACTAAGCCACCTAATCGGTCTCGGATCTTGAGAGTTTATTTTCAGACGGTTAGAGAGAGAGAGAGAGAAGAAAGTTTGCAAAAGGCTTTCTATTTGAATAACTTACAACCAACCACTCTTACTTCTCATGGCATGCTTCCTATTTATAGGGAAACATGCATGAAAAGTAAGTCATATCAAATGCCCAAATGGGCTTCTTACACTTTTTCTCATGGACCTAAGATACACAAAATGAACAAAGTGGCCCAGTATATAATAACCAATACAAAAAACTAATATAAACAAAACGGGACCTAACATAAACAAAAGTTGATTATGGCGTTGTAAGAGTTATTAAGTGTAATGGCTTGTTACAAAATCAGTGTACATATATTTAACTTTTAAAAAACATAAAATATGGTTCAAATTCAGGTTATAAAAAAAACTTTTTAACATAACGGTTCTTTTTTTTTTACTGAAGCTAGGTAAATTTATTTGACAGTTCATAGTTAATCGGTATTTGCTTAACCGTTACTTGGAAACCCAAAGATCTCCACATTATAGTTACCCAAAAGATCTCTTGCATTTATATTTTCTATCAATATTTCCATCAAAGATTTTTATAATTAGTTTTGACAACTTAAAAGTTTTCCTTGTAAGATACTCTATTGTTTACCAAAACTATTAGTGAACTAGGTTAGTGGCTCATGTATCAGGCTAAGGGTAATGGTCTTGTGAATGGGGGGCGCGGAGGCCCGGCATGGCTACCTGACTCGCGAACACCGCTACCACCTTGGCGTGGATGGGGGCACGGTTGGCCGGCGTGGGGCAGTCCGCGTGGGGAATATAGCCGTTGGTTGATGGGTGACCGTTGGGCTATTAAAATAAAAAAAAAATTCAAACTTATTATAAATATCACACTTCATTTTTTTTTAAATCATCCATCTCATTCTCTTTCTCTTAATATTTCTACTAATACCTCTCATTTGATTTTCCAAAGTTTGTTAAAAAATCATGTCGGGTTCGGGAAATTTCAACTACAACGCTCAATTTCAGATGCAGGGGTTGGACTACATGTCTGACGAGGCCTTTCAAGATCTAATGGCATCTCAAAACGCAACTATTTTCAACTCGGATACACAACCCGAGTTTTCCGTTCTGGAGACACAACCGGGACCGGATAAACGCACAAAACGCTCTCACAAAGGTAAGAAAACGAATAAAACTGGAGAAGCGGGCGGTTCATCGACACCGGATGTGACGAAGCGAAAGGCTACTCCTTGGAAAAAGGATGAAAAATTAGCGTTGGCTAGAGCTTGGATTGAGATATCTCAAGATCAAAACGAGGGTAATTATTTTTTGGTGCATTTTTTTTTTAATTTAAATTTTTAGTTTTTGTTTGCAATTTACTAAAGTTTTGTTATTTTTTTTATAGCCGACTTTCATAAACGTCGAGTATTTTGGAGCAAAGTTCGGGAATTGTTTTATGAGCAAGTGGGGAGTAGGGACCGAACCGATAATATGATATCGAGTCAGTGGTCCGATATTCGTAAGTTTGTAGGATTATTTACCAACTTACATAACCGAAATGCAAACCGAATGCAACAGAGTGGGTCCGATGATCTTCAAGTTTTTCAATTCACTTGCGATGAGTGGAAAGCGGAGGTGTTAAGGAAGTACGGGATGGTGAAGACGTTTGACGAGCGCTACTTGTGGGACGTGCTCAAGAAGTGCTCGAAATGGATTATGTTAGTTACTCTGGATGCGGATGTCGGAAAAGAATCGGCTAAACGTACGAAAACTAGCGAGTCCGGCTCCTACGTCTCTTCTAGCTGCTCGGAGACTCAAATTAACTTCGACCTAAACTTGTCTGAGGGCGATTTGAAAGAGCAAGGCTCTAGCCGCCCCCGGGTAGGGAACGTGGGAAAAGAACCGTCGATCACGACTTCGGAAAAGAGATTGCTAGAATGTCAATTGGTCTCGAGTCGATTGGTCAAGCTAAACATAATAGAAACCGGATGAGGAGTTTGGAATTTCTAACCAAGAACTTTAGCCACCTACCGCCATCCGACCAAGCGATAATGGAGGAAGAAAAAGATCGTATTCGGAAGGAATTGACGAAAAAAAATTAAAAACGTTATTTTTATGTATCAATATTTATTTAGGATATAGTATTAAAAAATAGTCAAACAAGCCCTAGCTCACCTGGACCATTACACCCTTTGAGGTTTGGTCTGGGGCTTGGTTGGCATGCCTAGTCAGCGTCACGTGTCATGAAGATGTTGGTTCACTTGGGGCTCAACCAAGCCCCATTACCCTTAGCCTCACATGGACGGAATTAATAAATTCGTCAGCTAAAAAACATATATGATTGTTTATTTGAATAATTAAAATATAATATTGAAAAACTTTAAGTTACAAAATATAGTGAAATCATATAGTATAATAACAGTTATTGGTCGGTTAATATATGAAATTGCATTTTACAAAAATATATGAAACTCTTTGGTAATATTTTGTGAAGAAACTTGAAAATGGAGAATAGCTTATCAATGTCGATTGTATTTTACGATGAAATGACTTTTGATTTTTTATTTTGGCTATTAAGTAAAATTATTTGGTAAATTGTAATTAATTAAAAATAGAGGTTGTATGCATGTTATTCGCTTGCTAATGATGGATGAAATGACAAACAAAAAAACATATTAAAACATATTTAATTTAATTATAATTTAAATTCCTTAATTAAGTACTTGTTAAAATTGGTAAAGTGTATGTGACATGTTCACATAGTTTTGCTTTAATAGTATAATAAAATTCATTTGACTAATATAATTATTATAATTACACCCGAGTCATTTTTTCAAACACACAAAAAATTAAGAAATTATGGCCTGATGAGGAGAGCGTACAAAAAATAATAGAGGGATCGATAACCTCATCATCAGTCTTGAAGACAATTTCAAGGCAAAAGCGGCAATGCACACTATTTGCCAATTTTCGTTGGAGAGCAGAGGTCACGATCTCCACACCTATACCAATCAAGTTCTTAACACAATGGACCCTCCTTGCCCTAGCTCTATTGACACCTTGGTATACAAGACCCGATGTGATCTCCACTAGAGATTGGGGAAGCTTTGGATCGGGTCTACGAGGAGAAGGAGGAAGAAGAAAATTATTTAGCTTACGGAGACCATGAAAATCGAGTTACAACGGGTCAGACGGATAGCTCAACGGCTTCGTGAAGATAAAGAAGTCGAGCTAACCGCATTTTCGACAAAAGTTGTTATGGACGGTTTGGCTTACAATGGTTCACAATTTTCAGGTAATGCATTCGGCTATAATGGTGGGAGGAGGATGGTGGCAAGCGGTGATTGTGGTGGGTGGTGATGTGGGGTAGAAAATCCTTTAAAATTTTTATGCCTGGGATAAGTATAAAAAGGGCCCTTAAAATCTTAAAATCACGTTGTGTGAACAAATTATAAGTGAACATTATGCTGACACAGTTTAAACCCGTCCGGTTCAGTGTCTGATCCGGTTGTGAAAACATTGGTTTAAACAACGAGTCATAAAATGTGTGACAAAGATAAATAGTGAAATTTTACAAGAGAATATATATAAAAAAAAAACTTTCAATGCATGTGAATCTAATTCGAACTTTAAGATGAAAGGCATGTTGTGGGAGCAACAAGAATACATTAGGATGAGGTGTTGACCATTTGACCTCGTAAGTGAAATGAGAAATGTATAGCACTAATGTGATCTCGAAGTGACCATAATTATATGGATAGTAATGAAGTGTAAGGTAATATGTTAGAATCTGAAACTATTATGGAAACTTTTTATGTGGATAATAGTGAGGTGTAAGATAATGTGGTTAATCTTGGTTAGTGAACATTGTTTTGCTGACATAAGTATTGTTTTAAGGCTTTACATAACACCTTAGGGGTGGATCGTCACGGGTTGAGATTATAGAACTATACGAGTGTCATGGATTAAATATATATTGAATTTTGACTGAAATTCATGTTTATAAATTGGGAAAATAATCAAAATGGTCCATTTGACCAAACCAATTTCTAAACTAGCCCTCCAAACTAAAAAATACCCAAATTGGCCCTTTCCTAAACCGTAGGATCCACCACAATAGAACCGACACCCGACAGATCTTGCTGACATCCTTCCGTTTTTTGAACCAACCAACATCTTGACACGTATACACTTAAACGGTCGGGCCCGACCGTTTTTAAAAAAACCCGACCGTTTAGTTTTGATGCCGACCATTTATTAAACAGTAGGCCCGACGTTGGGCCTTCATATCTACTCCGTTGACCAACATATCTATATTGACGGCCTTCGCACCTATTTCGTCGGGCATTCGTATATGTTCCACCAAAGAAAGTACTTGCATGTAATGTGTTGCTTCTTATCTTCTTCAAGGTGCCAGTAGTAGATTGTTGTAGGGGTTCAGACAAAGCAAGCAACTCATGTATCTTTTAAAACTAGTCGTATACCCGCGCGATGCTGCGGTAATGACAATATGTTTAAACAGATTTTTAGTAGTTACAACCTTTTAAATATATAGTAGGATACGGTTTTTTAAAAAATGAATGTTTCTTTTTGTACATTATAATTATTATACAAATCTTAAAAACCTAGTTTTAAGCTTGTGGCTTGGTAGTTTAAAAAAATGATCGAAACTCATTCTGCTGAGCATTTTAACCTGAACCAAATCTATTATGATAGTCACGGTTATTTGGGAAGTCTTTTGAAACCTTTATAAACGACCAAAGATTTAATGTTCACACAAAGCTAAAAAAAATTGATATTTTCTTTAAATGACCTAAATTCATTTTGCATATAATTGTTTTGACGCAAACCAAAAGTGAATTTTTTTTAAAGATGATTCGAACTCGTTATGCTTATAACATGTTTTAACAAGAATAAAAGTTGATAGTTTTTTTTAATGTCCCGAACTCATTTATATATTACCCGTCTTGATCTTGATCTGAACAAAACATTAAACTTTTTTTTATAGTAACCTAAAACCCATTCGGCTTACATACCGATATAACTCAAACACGTTTTGACCTATCAAAGTCCTCAATCATTGACCTGAAAAAATAAAAATATTGAAAAAAATGATCAAAACTCATTTTGCTGAGCATTTTGACCTGAACCAAATCTACTATGGTAGTCACGTTAATTTGGGAAGCATATAAACGACCAAAGATTTAATGTCCACCCTGAGCCAAAATTGACACTTTTTTTAAATAACTTGAATTCATTTTGCATATAATTGTTTTGACGCAAACCGAAGCTATTTTTCTTAAGATGGCTCGAACTCATTATGCTTATAACCTGTTTTAACCATAACCAAAATTGACCACTTTTTTTTTAAATGACTCAAACTCATTTTACTTATTGCCTGCTTTGATCTGAACAAAATTTTAAACATTTTTTAGAATGACATAAACTCATTTCGCTTACATCCTATTATAACTCGAATGCGTTTTGACTTGTCAAAGTCCTCAATCGTTGAACCGAAACAATAAAAGTATTTTAAAAAATTATCAAACCTCATTTTGATGGCATTTTGAATTGAACCAAAATTGATATTTTCTTTTAAATGACACGAAATCATTTTGGTTATAACATGCGCATCAATATTCTTACATCGTAGTGTCGACAAAAACAAGCATGTCATGATTGTATGTTTGAAATTTATTAAAACTTACTATATTCAAAGATATACATGAAAAACAAGGAAAAGAATATAAATGAATATATAGGTAAACTTACGGAGATGGAAGGATAATTATTAATTAAGTTTACAAAGTTGAGTATAGTTGAAGGGTTAAATTTGTAATTATATTTTAGGTTTGTAATTGCATATTTGAGTTGTACTTTTATGCTTTATTGACTTGTACATTGTAATAAACACATCAAAATAAAAAAAAATTTCATTGAAACATCAACAAAAATAAGCACGTTGCAATGATAAGTTCGGTTGTCTTATAAACACAATATATTAAAAGATATAGAAGAAATAAAAAATTAAATAAATTTGTCAAATAAATAGATAAAGATAGAGAGTTTATGTATGACTACTCTGTAAATTAACAAAAGTTTTGTTAAAGTCGAAGGATCATTTTTGTAACTATGTTCTAGTAAACATTCTTAATTGTACAAAATGTTAAAAATACTATATTACCCTTAAATTTTTAAAATTTTGATGCATTATTAATTATACTTTCTGCAATAATGATTGTACCTCTTAAAATTTAAGAGTTCGTTCACTCATGCATCATATATAGTATAGATATAAATATAGATAAAATGTTGTTTTAAATAGAAAAATTATTAAAGATTGATGTATGACTATTGTGATTTTGTTTGTAATATTATTCAACTTTATTTTATGCTAGTGAAAACGATTTTGTCCATTGATTTTACCTATCTTTAATTAACTAAATTATACTAATAGGCTACAGAAGAGTGAGGTTTAATTTGAGCCGTCCGAATTCAAACCAAGTTAGAATATTGACCATCTAATAAAAATTAAAAAACAATTACTTTTTTATCACGTGTTTAAGGTTGAGAACGGTTCCTTCATTATTTCTCCCCACGTGTGGTGTTAAATTGTTTGGCTTCATCTTCATGAATCCCACGTGTGGTCCAAATTCAAATTAAGATTGAATATTGGCTATATGATACAAAATACCATCTATATTTGTATGTGCTTACTTCACCAATAAAAAGTGGTTGAGATGAAACTTCTTGCTCAATAAAAAGATCTTCAGGTAGTCTCTATATTTAATGATACATATCACAAAACTCACTTATTCTCTCAATTGAACTAAGCATTTCCATGTTTGCTTTGTGTCTACCAGCAAAAGATTCTGGATATCGACAAGTGTTTAGATGTTGCCACTTTGCAAACTAAAGGATAAGGATGAGGTTAGTTACATGCATTTTGAATATGCTAAACTAAAACTCCTAACTAAAGATAATTCTCTAGATATCGGACTCATATTTAATAATTAGCTTTATAAATTACAAGGGTATTGGGATCAATATCAACTTGACTCATAACTCGTGAACGTTAAATGACTACAAATTCACCGACACACGAAAGTTAGGAGAGGCGAGGTGCATTTTGGTCTTTTTATACCAAAGAGGGAAATGGAGATTCACAATTTGCAATATTAAAAACAAAGCATATCATAAACATAACTTTTATGAATTTGAAGAGAACAAATGAGAAGATGCAAGACATTAATTTTCTGATAGTTTAAAGTTTAAATTGACATGCATACACTGAATACATGTATAGGCAAAAGCATGATAAAATTTGTGTTTTTGTATGTACTCATCTTACTCATGTATCACTCAACTGTATGACATACTAAGCCACATGACAGTTCATGATGCATTTGTCTCTTCATGTCAAAACATATTACTGTAAATAAGAAATATATGGACCTTGTAACATACTAATAAAAGTAATGAATTGGATATCAATAAACACAAGATAGAATGAAAAATACTTGATAAAAAATAACTAAAGCCATTGGCTAAAAATACAGAAGCAAGAAAACGGAAGCTACCAAATTCTACCTACCAAACAGGAACTAACAAACTAAATTAAATAACAAACTAAATTAAATAGCTATAGAATCGGTAAAACACAGCACGTGCATATGGCTCTTTCTAGCTTTATTTAATTAAACTCCAACTGCCACTAACGTTCTTCTAAGGACTTGTTGACTAGCTCACTCTTTCAATCCCTCCCTCAAACAAGACAGGGTCTTCCATGTTTTGTTTGCCTTTGAGTGAGCAGACTCCCAACGCTTCCCTTAGCCTTAGAAACACTTCCCTTCTTAGAGCCTTCTTAAATATATCCGCCACTTGATCATTAGTACCACAAAACTCCATCTCAACTTTACCTTCTTTAACCAAGTCCCTGAGAAAATGAAACCGCACCCCGATATGTTTACAACGACCATGAAATACTGGATTTTTAGACAATTTAATGGCTGAAGTATTATCACATTTGATCATTGTCTTTTCTTCGAACTTTACTCCAAGCTCCTCCATCAGACTTCTTAACCACAGAACCTGACAAGCACAGGTGGCTGCTGCTACATACTCCGCTTCGGTTGACGATAATGCAACTATACTTTGTTTCTTTGATGACCAAGCCACAGCAGCCCCATGCCACATAACTAAGTAACCTGAAGTACTCTTCCTATCATCTTGGTCACCCACAAAATCACTATCTGTATATACCTGCAGCTCACCTTTTCATCCTCTTTTATACTAAATCCCGTAATCAATAGTTCCTCTTATATATCTCGTTATTCTTTTAGCTGCAGCCAAATGTTTGTCAGTTGGTTTCGACATGAATCTACTAATGAGGCTTACCACAAACTGCAAATCCGGCCTTGTATTCGTGATATACATTAAACTCCCAACAACTTGCTTATACAATGTTTCATCCACTGGTTCACCTTCTTCTTGACTCAATCTACTTCCCGTTACCATTGGATTAATAACTGCGTTACATTCTCCCATATTAAACCGGGCCAAAACTTCCATTGCATACCTTCGCTGAGATATATGTATTCCAGCCACAGATTGCACAACTTCTATTCCTAAAAAATATCTCATCTTCCCCAAGTCATCCATTTCAAATTCTTTCTTCATTAAGTTATTAAACTCAATCGACATCTTCTCATCATTTCCCATATAAATTAGATCATCTACATACACATTCACGTATAAGACCTTACCCTCAGATTATTTGAAGAATAATGTGTGCTCCGATTTACTTCTTTTGAAACCTTCATCGACAAAATACTTCTCGATTCGATTAAACCAAGCTCTCGGGGCTTGTTTTAACCCATACAAAGCCTTCTTTAACTTATACACCTTCGTTTCTTCTCCTTTAATCACATACCCCATCGGTTGCTGGATGTAAACTTCTTCTTCAAGCCTTCCATGCAAAAAGGCCGATTTCACATCCATTTGATAGATACTCCAATCTCTTTGAGCCACTATTGCTATCATTACCCGTATGGTATCCATCCTAGCGACCGGAGCATAAATTTCTAAATAATCAACACCATATTCTTGCCCATACCCACGTGCCACAAGTCTTGCCTCGTACTTGTCGATCTCTCCCTTCTCATTGAACTTAGTTTTGAACACCCACTTCACACCTATACACTTAGCTTGACTGGGCAAATCAACCAAAGACCATGTTTCATTTCTTTCAATTGCTTCAATCTCAACATCCATGGCCCTTCTCCATTTTTCATCCTTTATCGCCTCTTCATACCTTAGCGGATCTTGATCAATTACGTCTTTGACCACATTAACTTCTTCTTCATCCGATAACTCGTCGCCCGATAAACCATCACCTGTCACGTATTCTTCTAAATATCTAGGAGGTCTTCTTTCTCTACCCTCCCTAGGCACAACATTACTTGTACTTGGAACATTTCCAACATCTAAACCCGCTGCCTCTTCACCATCGGATTCATCATCATCACATTCTTCAACATTATTATAATTTCCCCAATTAAACATCTCAACATCTTCTTCCTTTTCTTTCGTATCGCTCCAATCCCATTCCTTATTTTCTTCAAAAATAACGTCTCTACTAACCACTATCTTCATTGTCTTAGGATCCACAAGCCTATAAGCTTTGGACTCCTCACTCATACCTGTGAGAATGCACACAAAGCTTCTATCATCAAGCTTTATGCGTTTCTCCTTGGGTATGTGAACATGACATAAACAGCCCCAGACTCTAAGATGCTCAACCGATGGTTTAATTCCACTCCAAGCCTCTTCCGGTGTTTTATTCAATAGAGCATGACTTGGACTTCTACTAAGAACATAGTAACACCATACGGCTGCCTCGGCCCAGAATATTTTTGGCATGTTTTTGGCTGCTAGAAGGGTAATTAGCATACCTATCACAGTTCGGTTTTTACGTTCCGCCACACCATTTTGTTGTGACGTGAACCGTGTAGTTAACTGCCTTTTAATGCCATTTTCCTTAACAAAGGCATCAAATTCCTTTGACAGAAACTCTCCACCTCTATCACTTCTTAGACATTTAATAACCTTACCACTTTCTACTTCAACTCTACTTTTAAATTCCTTAAATTTTTCTAAAGCTTTAGATTTTTTCGACAATACATACACCCAACCCTTTAGACTAAAATCATCAATGAAACTTAACAAGTACCTTTTGCCCGTATTGGATTGAGGTGTGATAGGCCCGCATATATCTGAATGAATCAACTCTAGAGGCTTAGTTGCCCGCCATTTACCTTTCTTCGGTATCGCCTCTCTTGTTTGTTTACCAATCATACACTTCCCACAGATTGAGTTATCTACACGAAAGCTTGGAAGGCCTCTCACCATGCCTGTTCGCTACAGACTTCCCATGCCCGTTTTACTTATATGACCCATACATTCATGCCATAGCTTCGATGTATCTTCATCGTCTACATAGTTACACCCGTCACCCCTTTGACTCGAACTTGCACCTCTTGTTTCCTCGTACAAAGGAAACATTCTGTTTGAACTCATTCTACTTTGAAACAAATAACCCCTTTCTGGATGAAATACTTTGCATGCATCCGACTGAAACAAAAACGATAACCCTTTTTGCTGGAGTTGGCTGACACTTAGCAAGCAATCTTTAGATCCGGGACGTAGTATACATCACTAACTACGAATACACCTCCAGCAATAACCAGTCAAACACTTCCTCTCCCAGAAACTGCCATCCTAGTGTTATTCCCCAACTTAACGGTGGTAGAGAAAGAGTTGTCCATATTAACAAACCTCTCTTTCATTCCACACATATGATTCGAGCAACCCGAGTCCAAAAACCAAATATAGTTTCTGGTATCTTCTCCCTTCTTGGTCTTGACCATCAACATAACTTCTTCGCCTTCATCGAAACCCGCAAAATTTACTTCCTTGGAACCAGGACATTCATAAGAGAAATGTCCCAATATGTGACACCGGTAGCACTCTATCGTTTCTTTATTGAATGAAACCCTTCCTCGTCCACGACCCCTACCTCGTGGACTAGACCTGCCTCTTCCACGACCATGACCAGCAGTACCTTCACCATCTTCCATCTTTAGGGCCTGTTCTTCATCCCTCTCACCCTACTTGAATTTTTGCTAGTGAACCAAAAGGCTGCTTTGTAGTTCGTCTATCGTCATTTCTTCTACATTTTTTGATTCTTCAATCGATACTACTATGTATGTGTACTTCTCACTCAATGTTCTCAAAATCTTCTCTACGACTTTGACATCTTCGATCACCTCTCCATTGCTCCTCATTTGTTTCGCAATGGTCAAAACCTTACCGAAATATTCCGGTATGGTTTCATTGTTTTTCATTTCTAACACTTCAAAGTCCCGTCTTAACTTTTGCAACATTGACCTCTTTACCCAAGCATTCCCAGCATACCTCTTTTTCATGGATTCCCAGATCGCTTTGGAGGTGCTTCGATCAAGGATCTGCTCGAAGGTCACTCTATCAATGGCCTCAAACAGATAGTGCTTCACGTGCCTGTCTTTCTGATATAAGGCTAAATATATATAAATCCCTTGTATATTTAATATAATATTTTATTAGTTTTCTTTCGGTTTTTATTAGAATTTTTATATTACTTATTTATTTGAATATTTTAGGTTCCGGATTTCAATCATGTCAAAAAGAGGGCGAAAACAAGCAAAATGGAAGAAGGCCCGTCGCGCGGCACTTTGGGCTCAGTTTTTTAGAATCTTCTAGAAATATTAAGTCTATGGGCTCAGATTTCTAGAATATTCTACAAATATTAAGTTTATAGGCTTAGATTTACAGAATCTTCTACTAATTTTAAGTTTATGGGCCTCAAAAGTCTATATAAACACCCATAAACTTAACCCTAATCATAACCTGAAAGCCATAGACAAAATTTGGAGCTCAAGAGGTGATCTTTTGGAGGTTTTGAAGGCTTGGAATCATACGGTGGCGTGCTTATCATCCAAGGACGAAGACCACGGGTTTTATCGCCTTTAATCTTTCGTTTCTTTTGTTTTCCACCATGAAATCCTTTATTATTGTTTTGTTTTATTTTATGATGTTAGGCTAAAAATTATAGACTGCCTAGGCTTATGATGAACCTATTTTGACGTTGTGTTTTGATTTGGAATTTATTTATCGTTATGGTTTTTATGATTTAATAAAAGGTTTAATCATATTAAATTGATGCATATGGATATTTAGGATTGTTTGATTAATTGTTATTATTCCATATTTGCCTAGATTATTGTTTGTCATTATGATAGGTTGCTATTAGGTCATCTACTTTGTGTTTTTGACTATTTTATTATTGATATGCATTAAGATCATAGGAATAATAATAATTAATTAATTAAACCTAAGTGTGCTGCTAACCTAAATCTGTAAGGTGCTAGGTTATTGATAGATCTTTATTATTTGATCTTTCTAGATTTAGTTCTTCGTCAGGAGTCCGTTTAGGTTTGATTATTTAATTATTGTCTATTGAATCAATTAAATATATTAAACTGCCTTTGATTTCTGCGCTGTAAGGTAGGATTTCGTATAAAGGAACTAAGTCATAAATAATTAGGTGACCGTAAGGAAACTTGATTTTTAATACTGGTGTGCGTTAAAACTTATTAGAAAGTCATAGGTGTCCCTTGAGAAGGGTCAGGGGTCCTGCTCGGGTTTTCTCTTAAGTGTCTATTTACGATCCCAGTCCATAACTTAATATTTTCCCAGTTAATTCATAATTGAAATTTAGGGGATTCTAGCCTAGGTAGTTATCTCATCATCATCTAATTTAATCAAACTTGTGTTTTCGTTTATTTTACTTGTTTTTCTTAATTAGTTTTAATTTAGTATTTTAAACAAAACCCCCTTTTACAAACAAATAGTCGTGTCAGTATTAGTTGAGTCTAATTAGCTAGTTTACGTAATTTAAAGAGTCTCGTGGGTTCGATATCCGGACTTACTTAGCTGTACTAGAGTCGATCGGTTCACTTGCCAGTTAGTAGTTTTAGTTAAGTTAAGAGTCTAGAATTTATTACTTCGTGTCTAGATTAGCGTGTTTTTATTAGACTACTTTTAGCACATCAAGTTTTTGGCGCCGTTGCCGGGGACTCTTGGCAATTGCGTTATTAGCTTTGATTGGACTTACTTGCTATATACGTGCTATTTGTATTTTGTTTTGTTTTTGAGTCGTAGGAGTTAGGTTAATATAGTTTAGTTTAATTGTTAGTTTTATTTAGGATTTTAGTAGGAGTCTACTTCGTTTTATTTTATTTTGAGTCATAGTAGTCTAATTGTCCATGTCTTTTATTTCTTTTAAGTCTCGTAAATATGTGTGAGATTTGTGGTGGACCCCATTTTACGCTTATATGTCCTCAATATGTGGGGTGTTTATCACATTATTATGCTAACCATCTGTGCAGCCGCAACAAAATTTTTGGTAGGGACCTCCTTCGTATTATGACAATGATCTATATCAGCAGCCTCAGCATAATCAGGATCAATTCGATGATCAATATTCTGGCAGCAACCCTGTTGAGAGTAGTGTGTTCAAGAAGGTGAACAAATTAGAGAATATGACGGCTCAATATCTGGCTTCAGATTCCCAACAGAAGTTAGCCGAGCATGATATCATCTTGAAAAATCGGCAGAGCATTATTACAGATCTCCAACGTACATTAGAGAGCATTACTAGGAGATTAAATGAAGAAAAGGAGGAAGCAAAGAGATTGGAGTTATTGAAGTATGCTGACGAGTCTGATGAAGGGATCACTCAAGTAACGGAGACGAAAATGGACAATGTAGTCCCACCTCCGGTTCCACAGGTTACTATTGCTAATTACTGGAGTGACTCTGATGATGAGATCGACGAAGAAGAATGGGCAGCTTATTAGAAGTCGTTAGTAAAGAAAAAGGTGATAGAGGAGGAAGTGGATTTGGGAGATTCACTCGAGTTGATGTTTGGTGTTGAAGAATAGATAGAGGAGAAAGTGGGTTTGAGTGATTCACTTGAGTTGTCGTTAGTGAAGAAAGAAGAGATAGAGAAGGAAATAGATTTGGGAGATTCAATTGAGTTGATGTTTGGTGTTGAGGAAGTGGTTGAGAATAAGTTGTGTGAGGAGGATGAGTTTTTGGATTTGGAGTTAGAAGGGTTGCTAGAGTACGATGAGATAGGAGAGTTCGATTCGGAGGGTGACTTGGCATTTTTTGAATCCCTATTAGAAGATATGGAAATGGTGGTAGTGGAAGAGCATCACAGCTGGCCCGTGGCACTTATAATAAATGTCGCTCATAAATCAAAACCACGGGAGAAGGTGAAGGGAAGAACATCTGTAAACCGGAATAAGTTGCAAGTCAGAAGATGATCTACAAGAAAGAGGAAGCCATTGAAGTTCAAGAACGACCAGTCTTCTCGATACATGTTATACATCCGGTTCATGCCAGGTAAGTTTAAATTTTGGTGGTCTGACCCGTTAAGAAGTTTTAAAGCATTTTTCAATTTTACCAAGAAAATTTCAATGTTTAACAAGTACCGGGTGGAACTGAACGGGTTGGATAGGGTCCAGGTGAAAGAGAAACCTCCTAATTAAGTTCAAGTGTGGAGAGGTTCCATGGAGTTTGTATAATTGTCGAGTCACTAACCTAGTCTTTTGTAGTTTTTCTTTGTTTTTTTGTTTTTAAGTTTTTGAAGGATGATAGAGAGAAGATCCCCTTGAAGTATAATGCAACATTCAAATGTGGAGATAGAGCAGCTGGAGCCGTATACTTTTATAATTATTTATTTGCTGCTTCTATTCATGTTTATTGGTTTGGTTGGTTGGTCTGGTTCCATACTTTGAATGCTTAATATCTATCAGGTTGATAAGATGAATGTTTAGATATTGTTTGTATTGTTTCCGCTTCCGTTCGTATGAGAGAGAAGGAAATACTGTTTGCTGAGCACGTTTGGAGTTGGAGGGCATTTATGGAAGAAGACTTTAGCATTATACTTCACTCGTATACTACCAGCTAAGTCTTTTCCTTTTTACTTTGTTTTTATATTTTAGTTTTTATTTTTTTACCTTTGTTTTTATTCTTATTTATTTTTGTATTTTTAGGTTTTTTTTTAAATTTTTTTGAGTCGTGTTTCCGTCCCTGCATTGAGGACGATGCAAATTTTAAGTGTGGGGATAGGACATTTGAGTCATGGCTTTTGCTTTTAAAAAAATAATAATAAAAAAAATTAAAATTAAAATTAAAAAGTTTTGAAAAATGTCCCTTGATTTTGTTTCTTTTTGCGTTTAAATGGGAGATGAGGATACTTATCGTGAATCGGTTTTTCAAACTACTAATAATAAGATATAATTAAAGAACACGCACTTAACTTGGGATGTGTCGGTAGGCTCAACCTTGAGAATGAAAGGGCAGTTTGATAGTTGGTTTAAAACGATAAAAAAATATGATTTTTTAGTGGGATACATGTTGAGTCTGTATAAAATACGAGATGAAAGGTCGGGCCATACTCAGGCCTCATTTTTAGTTCGATTGTAGAAAATTAAAAATTTTATAGAAATTTGAACACGCTATCATACAATGCTTGGGTAGGTTTAAATGTTAAAGTATACCGTGTAGCCGGTGATATAAACTTAAAAACTTGCATTTCTAGTTTTAGTGGTTAACACTTCATAGGCGTATGTTTTATGGCCTTAAATCCTGTATTGATGGGATGCCTCGGGTTCGGAAACCACGGGTCTTTTTACGGTTGTTCATCTGGGTATCTTCGGATATTTAAACAAATAAAAGCTTTTAAGCATAAACCCGCAGTTTACTACCATTACACTCACTTACATCAATTACAGTGAAGTTAAATCTTGATGATCCAGTGATCATCCCGCTGTTAGTCATACGTGGTCCTCTTACTTGCGTC
>NW_027503343.1:0-34657 GCF_021521415.1 Bidens hawaiensis
ACAATTCTTTGGAATGGGAGTGGTTGTCCATTCCATTCCAATAACTTTAAAAATAACTTTTCCTATACTAATTTGTCCTTCATAAAAACCCTGATGTTGGAAGTGAATCAAAGGCAAGCATCACATGTAGTCCACCAATATAGTGGATATTTAACCCAACTATATCAGCTTCCATAAGAATGGACTTCAGTTTTCTCAGGATCGTTAGATCTTTAGCTAACCCTATCAATGCTCTCTTATGAAGGTTCTCAAGAGCATGAATATTCAATGGAACCTTTACCTCCACAACCTTAGAGGTGGTATCTTTGTTATTTTCACACACCTCCTTATGCGACCTCCATATCTGCCCAACGAGATGGTAAACCTGATTCCTTGGCTCTTCTATACGATTCCAAACCAACTCTTTTTGTTGAGTCACCACCTCCGTCTTGCCACTTATTTCTTTCTTCCTTTCTCTTTTCCCCGCCATTTTCCATGTTCCTTTCTGCTTCCCCATTTTCTTCAGCAAACATGGCAACCTTCACAAATAGTTTATTCTTCCCATCTTGATGTATTTCAGATTTCTTTCGACACACATTACATCATCCATTTTTGTGAAAGAGACAAAGCCAAAGCTTTTCCCTCCTTTGTCTTTTTTCCTTGCAATATACACATCATTTACCTTTCCATATTCCCAAAGAACTCCATAACATCATTCCGACTGCAGTCATTTGGTCGATTGAGATAAAGAATCTTATCGTATTTTTCTCACCTTCTCATCCTTTCACCTTCACTCTTTCAGCGCTCCTCTTTTTCCTCCAGTGGCTTCCTGCCACCCTTCCGTTTTTTTCTCTTGATAGAACGCCTCCTCCATGCTTCCTGCGAGTATCATATTTCATAGGGCATTGACATTTAATATAAATTAGTATCCTTGATTTTAACAAACTTTGACAAACTATCAATAAATTGGTGAGCATTTATCTGCCATGGTCTCAAGACAACTCACTTTGAGGTGACAACGTGGACCACCAATGTCGTTTTGTAACTATTCTAGACTCGTTTTCTAGTTAAACGTCTTCTTGTTACGATTGAAGGTTTTCCGTTTCAATTAAAATATTTGTTTAAAATAATATCGATTACTATATGATAGACTCCTAATTATAACATTAGCAACATTGTAACTTCATTACTGGGGAAAAATGGCACTAATACTGAATTTAATTTAACCTCCTCTCTCTAATCTTATTGTTTTTCTTTAATTTTACTTTTGGTCACACACCATTATGTTATTTCTTTTCATATATTATGTACTAGCTTTTAGCACGCAGGTTTATTTGTCTTTTATATATATTAATTATGAATATATAATTTTTTGGTATGATTTGTGTAGGTTTCTACTTAAACATAATATTTAAAGTGTGCATTTTATATTAAGATCAAAGGTTGCACTAGTTAATATATTATGTTATGTTTTTAGTTGGAGTTTAAATTTAGTTTGTAGATTGTTTGTATGTGTTTTTTTACATAAATATTACTTTGGTTATCATTTCCGTCATGTTTTTTTTAATAAAATATTGTTCTGTTTTAGATTGATTATAATTTTATTATATGTATGCAAGTATTATTGACTAAATTAAATTAAAAGTTATTTAGTTGTGTATTACTCGTGTTGTTGACGTGCTGTTTATACGCAAGAATGAAATATGTGTTAATTTATTTTTGTGGTTTTTTATTTAATATTTTGTACGAAAGTTTGTTTAGACATTATACATGCATATTTTTGTTTGTTTGTTTGTATTAAAATATTTTCTTTTCCTTATTTATGTTTAGAGTTCGGCTGGAGTTACGCTTTGGATCGAGATTGGCTTGAGTTAAAGTACAACTGGTGGGTGTGTAGTAGGATTGGATGGGCTGAGTTGGGCTGGAGTCTAAGTACTACCGGTGGCCTTTACTCGGGGAAGGGGGGGTGTGATCGAACGCGCCTGTAAATAGACATGAAAATAAACTTATTATACATTATTATGAGACACCCGTTGTACGACACAACTTTTTTGAAATTTTGTGCTTTCATCCTATTCAAGTAAGATCGTGCTTGTTCTTCTCTTTCTGCCTATTTTATACTGCGTGTCTGCGTCTCTTTTGCACATTGCACCTATGTGAAATGGATCAAAATAGTGCACGACACAACTTTTTTGAAATTTTGTGCTTTCATCCTATTCAAGTAAGATCGTGATTGTTCTTCTCTTTCTGCCTATTTTATACTCCGTCTCTTTTGCACATTGCACCTATGTGAAATGGACCAAAATAGTGCACATTTATATATTCTAAGCTGTTATTTTTTATATTAACATGACATGTTTAAATTTAGACAAAATGGCAAAACAGATCCTTTATGTTTGTACGTTTTTTTTAATAGACATCCTTTAGCAAACTTAATAACAGAAAACATCCTTTATATTTAAAAATTCTATCATGTTTTGTCCTTCGACTCTAACCGAGTTAAGTTTTCACGTTAAATCTGGTCATGTGCCTTGCATATGAGGGTATTTTTGTAACTCTACATGTTTATTTAATAACTAAAACTAAAAGAAAAAATATATTTATAAATAATCTCTCTCAATCTCTCTCTCTCTCACCCCCCCCCCCCACCACCTCCTATCACCGACCTCCATGACCATCACTGATGTCTGCCACCCACCTCCACCACCACACCAGACCAACCATGGCATCTCCACCATCTACCCAACACATACAGCTTAAACCAATGTTCACCACCATAACCTTCTATTAACCCCTTTTACCACAAGCACTCGAGTATCGGACCACCACCACCACACACCGGACTACCACCGCCGACCTCCTCATTCTTCTCTCTTTGTCTCTCTCTCTCTCTCTGCACCACCGCCACAATACCAGCCAACAACCCGCACGCCACACGACACCAACAAACTACCACAATAGCATCACCGCACTTAAGATCCAAAATTAGGGTTTCCAGATAGCCGATTAGGGATGAAATTAGGTTCTCGGCGGACCACAACCACCACACCTTTAAGATCTAAAAAACAGAACCCTAATAGAGGTTTTGTTACATTAACCGTGCTTTCATTCATTTTGACGTCGGTCTGATTGGACTTCTAACCATCGTTTAATACTGCATTCACCACCAATCGCCGTCAAGGTGGACTTTTTATAGTCGCCAGAAAACGAGGGGGTTGTAACCTATGTTATCGTCTCAAACCAGCATCCTTATGCTGCGCAAACCCCATTACTGCATAACAGTTTTGTGGTTGTCCTAATGGTGGTGGTGGTGACGATTGCAGTTCTGGTCGTAGGTAGGCAGAGATGATGGTGGCTGTGTGTGAGAGAGAGAGAGAGAAATAGAAGAGAAAGAGACGGGAGTGGGAGAGGGAGAGTGTGAATGTTATATTTATTTTTTTTAGTTATTAAATAAACATGTGAAGTTACAAAAATACCCTCATGTGCAAGGCACATGATCAGATTTAACGTGAAAACTTAACTGGGTTAGGGTCAAAGGACAAAACATGATAGAGTTTTTAAATATAAAGGATGTTTTCTGTTATTAAGTTTGCTAAAGGACATCTATTGAAAAAACCGTACAAACATAAAGGACCTGTTTAGCCATTTTGTCTTAAATTAAATAGATTTACAAACCTTAATTATTGTGATGGTTTAAAGTCATTTCTTAAACTGTTATAAAACTTGAAATCATAAACTTTCATCAAAATTAAAAAGGCAATGTTGAAAAAGCTATGAAAGACACTAATATTAACGATGATCAAAGTCCACTAACCAAGTCCCCAAATATAAATGTGGTGAAATTCGTTGTGTTTATTGTTAATTTTATGTAGCACTAGTTTTTTTTCACCCTGTATTACAAGGTTGTTTTACATTATTCGTTTATAATATTTATATAATTTTTTGAATTTTAATTTTATTTACTATACAGAGTTAATAATACGCTTATTTTTTTTACTATAAAATTATTTTTTAATTATAAATAATATATATATATATATTAAAGAAATCAAATATTGATTTTTGGTAAATCCCTGTTTTATAGGATTTTCATATCAAATATTTAGTGAGATTAATTTTAAATTTAATGAGATGTTAGAACCCGTTTTAATCAAAATATTTTTAAATCAATTGAATAATAATTAGTTAATAAATATTAACTAACAAATGCATTATTTTTGCGAACTTTGTTTTCGGCTAAAAAATTCAAGTCCCAATGGCAAAACCCAAACCAAACGGTTTTCAAAACTGACATTTCGGTTTCTGGTTTGCTTTCAGATGAAAACGACACTCGATTTCACAATCCTAATTCCTAACTACACAGCTCATGTAAACATATCCTAATTTCACAAACGAAACAAATGCATGCAAATTGTAATTAATTCGTCTTGTTCTTAATTAGCTATTGAATATCAAGAATGTCTGCAAACTGCTGGTGAAAGCATGAAAATTGTGGTATGTTTATCCAATCAAGGATGTGTCGCCATTGTTAAAAATAGACTGAAAATTGTTGGATTTTGTTCTTGGATTCTTTTAGTTTCATACATCTTGCCTACCCGCCATCTGGCTTTCAACTTTTGATGCATGGAAACGCCGTCAGGGTGCCGTACCCCGTCCCGGAAACTCGCCGGGGACGGAAACGCAGTCGGGGACGCCTATAAACGTTTCTTGACCGTTTCCGTGATGTTGGCGACGGTAGTTTACCGTTTCCAAAATTCAAACCTTATTTCGAAACGTTTCCTGAACATCGGGGACCATTATTAAACGTGTCCGGAAGTTAAAGGGTGTTTCCAGACCGTATCTGATGAATTCCGGCACCACATACAGTATTCTGGCGCCGGAAAACGGATGAAGAAGGAGGAGGAGGAGGAGGAGGAGGAGGAGGAGGAGGAAGGTGGTTGTTTTATAAATAATATTAAATTAGGTTTAGGTTTAAACAATAAACCCTCTTGATCTTTTAATTTTTTGCTTTTAGTCCCGAAACTTTGTTCATATTTACATAAATAGTATTAAATAAGGTTATGCATTTTAACATACAACCCTCACTATCCAGACTAGCTTACATTTAGTCCTCAATTTATAAATTTATACATAAAATGTTTAAATGACATTATATATAAATAAAAATTATATATTTATTTATTTGTTACTAATAATTAATTACCTATGTGTGTGTGTATATATATATATATTTATTTATTTTTATATGTATTTATTGTCGTACCTGTGACGTACCCATTTCTTAATATTTTGAGTATTGTCGTTTCGCGTTCTCCTACCCGTGCCTGTTTCCGTTCCCGTACCAGTTCCCATGCAACATAGCTTTCAACTGCTCCCAAATATTGGTTTATTTTTTTTTATGTATTTAACCTCAATTTTGTAAAATATATTCAATAAATATTAATTTTGTACATTAATGGTCATATTTTTTTAAAAATTTCCATACACTTGTTTAATTTTCTCTTGATTCTACAACGTAGTAACTTATGCACCCATCAACAAACATAGGTTTATGATTTGGGGAAACAAAATTGGTTAAGTGGAATTCTTATGACCCGTTTAAGGGTACGAGTCAAATACGGGTTACATCAATGAGAGCTTACAATTTAAAAATCAAGCAAATCTGATGACTTTAAAAAAAGGGGGAGCGACCACATCGCGACACATAAGATTTTAGAAGTTTCGTTTATACCTAAGTAACATAACTACAACCCAAGTATAAACCTGCCCCACCTCAGTCCTAAGCGTAAGTCTAACCTAACTACAATCATAGCTCATCTTTGTACGAACAATTATTAAAAAAATATACATAACAAACAAATATGAAAAATAAATCTAAATAAAAATTACTTTGTTTTACATTATTCATTTTATATTTATATAATTTTTTCGGGTTTTATAATTTTATTTATCGTGAAGGAGTTAATAATATACTTCGGGTTTGATGATGAAAGGGTTTCACAAATAAATGAGTTGTTATAGCTCGTTTTAAAAGCTATTTGATTTTTGTGAGACTCATGGCCCGTTTATTTTTTTTACTATAAAATTGTTTGTTAATTATATATATTTGTTAAAAAAATAGAATATTAATTTTGTAATATATCCCTATTTTATAGAAATTTTTATATAAAATATTTAGTGAGATTAATTTTTAATTTAATGAGATGTTATAACCCGTTTAAGGTTATCTGGGTTTGGTGGACCCATACCCGTGAATTCGGGTCAAATGCATGAGAAACTTTCATTTACAAATAAAGCAATCTGGTGACTTAAGAAAAAGTATAGAGCAACCAGAGAGCTTTTTAAAAGTTCCGTTTATATATATTATAGATAGATTTATTTTTATCTATGAATGTATAATGTATTATTATTATTATTAGTACGTGTTATTATTAATTATATTACTGTTGAACTTTTATTTCCTCTTATATTCTTTTACACATATCTTTTACAGAGCTGAAGGTCTCTCTGTAAGATATCTCTCTATCCTATTTAATAGAGATACAGTGCGCATATATCCCACCATCCCCAGATCCTACTTATAGCTTTGCTATTGGTGAGATTTTACTGGGTATGATTGATTGATTTTATAATCTTACTAAGCATTTGCGAGGAAGGTATCATAACTTCAATTACTAATACCAAACACAAAACATTAATATATTATCCTTAATGTAACCATTGTATCCTAAACATGTCGCCAAGCACGAGGTCAGAGTGCAAACCCAACGCTGTTGCACATTAGGGTCCCCACTTGTTCCTTATTACCAATGGAACATTATCGAAAGAGTTCCATGTCGTCGTCATTGCTTCTATCGCCAGCTTTGGTTTCTACTTTTGTGAACACTAGGGCCAAGGCCACCACACGCCATCATGTAACCTTACGCCAAACGCTTACGTAACATGCTTTGTTCACTACTGATTTGAAATGGTGAAACCATGTACCATATGCCAAAACCCACATTTGTAAAAACACTTAAGTCAAGAAATCCAGGCTACTCAAACTGGAAGCGCCGTGTCTCAACTGTGTTGTTTCTAACGGTAATGATCAAAAACAGCGACTAAACTTATCCCAACCTAGAAAGTTGACATGCCCTAAGGTAGACAAGCAAATCCACACAAAATAAAATACAAGTCAAATATCCATATTACGCTATAACAAATTTTCAACAAACTTTACACAAAACAAACTAAAACAAAATCAACACACGACATACAATATAACACGGCTTTTGCCCCTACATTGGAGACATCTTTGCTAGTTTGATTTCTAAACAAGACAAAACACGAGGGCAGACAGTAAATAGGATGTATCCAACATCTTATATCCTGATTAATTAAAGCATTAATCAGAATTAAAGATGCACAATACATCCTTCCACTGTTAATTCATGGTTGTTCTAGTTTCATTGAAACAACCCGTGATTTTCTGTTACGCTTTGCCACCCTCACAAACACTACTGATAGGCAAGATGGGGCCCACCATGGCCGCCGCACCTTTTGTTCACCCTTCAAACAATCAACTGTAAACACAAACAAATCACTTATTATATTAATCAAAATTGCACATTAACGTTTTAGTGTTACTGAAACAGCTCATAAAACATAGTGGTGTGCATGAAGCCAAAAAAGAAAAAAAAAAAAAAAAAAACCCCCGATATGCAACCGAAATAACCGAACCCAAACAAAAACCAATGGTTTGGTTTTATGCTTTAATAAAATTCAAATTTTCAGTTCGGTTTTGGATGTAACTAAAACCAAACTGAAATTATAGTATTCATTTTTAACTTTGACTTTGAATAAGTCTGTAAACAAACCGAACGTTCAGCAGGAAATTCGTTAATGTTCGTTTACTTAATAATAAACGACCAAACATGAACAGTTGAACACATCTCTTGTTCGTTCATTTATGTTTGTCAATGTTCGTTCATTTTATTTCGTTTATGTTCGTTTCTTTACATTCATTTATGTTTGTTAGTTTACGCTTGCATAAGTTCGTTAGTTTACGTTCATTAATATATTATTTTGGAACTCTTTGGCCCATTACGACTTAGTCTAGCTTCAATAACTTTTTACGCCTGATACATTGTTCTTCACATTACTTATAACAAATTTTAGCTCAATAATGTTCGTTCATCTATGCTCAGTTTCGTTCATCTATGCTCAGTTATGCCCGCTCGTTTATGTTCGTCAAGGGTTCGTTATACGGTTCAAGAACGATCCATGAACACACACACTTTCTTAAAGAACAAGAAACCCCATTCGTTTAACTGTTTGTGTTCAATTCAATCTTTTGTTCGGATAAAGTTAAACAAACGAACATGCTGTGTTTGTGTTGTTTGGTTCGTTTACAAACAGAATTTTAAATGTTATAATTTATGGGCCATCAAATGTTATGTTCAACTTAAAACCCCAATCTTTGTTCTATAACAATTGCAAAACAAACAACTACTTGTGCAGGTGGACAAAGTGCTTGAGTTTAGAACGTTAGTTTGTTTACTAAAGAAGAAAACGTAAAAGACAAAGATTAATTAATAATACATAAGATTAAAACAATGAGTTTGAGAAATATAACCTTTGATCCTTCTAAGTTCCTTGCATAACGTTATGAAATCTCCCCATTTCATGTGACAACGTCGAATAAACCGAAGAATTTGCTCGGTTGTAAACATGGACATGCCTTCCAGATACTCCCCGTTAACTCCATTTTCTTTAAATGTCTGGCGATACCCGCCAAGATTTATCTCCTCCAACCAAAGGCCAACATCCTAGGAGACAATATTTAATTACACAGTGTCAACCACTCTGTAACAACCTTCTATAGATATAATGCAGTGGAATTCAAAAAAGAATATTGTTTACTCCTTGTTATGAGGTTGAACCGAACGAACACAAACAACTAAACCGACGAAGTTTTCTTGTTCGTGTTAGTTCGTTAAGAAAGTACACGTGTTGCTGTTCGTTTATGTTTGTTCGATAACAATTCAAACAAACAGTTAACGAACATACAAAACTGAACAAAGATGTATGAATATAAATGAACATGATTGAGCGAACACAAAATAAAAGTAAACATGAACATCAACCTGTTGGGCCTACAAATAATAATAAATTAGACTAAACTTTAACAAGCGATATCTTAATTTCATAAACTAATAGAACTAAAAAAACTCTAATGAATATATAAAAAGAAGATGACTAAGCAATGGTGGTTGGAGTAGACCAAAACTTCTAACTCGAAGACTTGGTTGCTGGTTTGGTATGGGACAAGACAGGGATTCAATTCAAGGGGTGACTTGGGTTGGTGATACGGGACATCAGTTAGGTCATGTCGAAGTTCACTCGGATCTGAAGCTGTCTAAGGACTCGCTAGAGTACAAAGTTCTCTCACTAGGAGTCAAAATGCCATGAAGCCACAAAGAACATGGTGTTGCTTCGCTCATGTGGTTGCTAGTTGCAAGAAACAATCTCTAAAGATCAGGAGGATCTCAATCAAGATTTGACGTGTCGGTGCCCCTCGAGTAGATTGTACGTGTAACTTGGTCGAAGTCTGCAACTACGAAGATCACCAGAGAGGGTAATGGACCAGCCCAAGTGAAGGATCGGGGAAAATTTCTAGGTGAAGATGGTCGCTACACGCTGGGATTACAATTTTACGAACATCCGATGATACCAAAGTGAAGCTGAATTATTAAGTGGGGCAGAGGCACGAGTACGTGCATGGCTTGGTGGTGGGAGAATGTCACGGGCCAAATATTTGAAGACCAGATTGGTTTTTATGCTTGAATGCTTGGGACCTGGAGTTGATCGGGCACTTCCTCAACGGACCCAACTGATAAGCGGGATGGATTGGGTGCCCCACACAGGGCGTTGCATCTGTGACCCATAGCACCCAAAATCACCGAATATAATTTTGGTTTTGTGACGGACTACACTTTCTATTCTAGGGTTTGAATTTTTACTTTTTACCACGCATTTTTAGTAGAAATAGAAGATTAACATTTTCGGTTTAGTAATTTATCTTGGGTTTGAAATAAAAGTTTCAGATTCATGTTAAACAAGTCGTGTCCAGGTTGACCCAAATATGCGTGTATATATATATATATATATAGCACAATAAGAAACAAAAATCAAAAACAAATATAGACTTGTTGATCTTATAAAAAAAAATCAAATTAAAAGAGCCTTAACAAGGAATTTGATCAATAAGCAATTATCTATATTCAACTTCCGTAACCACATTTCTCAATTAAAACATAAGTGAAGCATAATAAGATCTAAAGAATAAGTAAGTAAGTAATGACCTCAACCGTCCAAATGAAGAAATCAAGCGGCTCCGGCGGCCGTAATTTACTCATCTCAAAACAAGTCCAAACCCTAGAATAGAAAGTGGATGAACAAAACCACGAATTGAATTTACCGAGTGGATATTGATTCAATTGTTCATATGATAGCGATCGAGAGAGAAAGAGTGTGAAGGCAAGTTGGTTGATTGGTGAAAAGATTGTTGTTTGTATCTAGTTTGTACCAGAGATTGATTGTAGTTGTAGCCTGAGTAAGTGACCCAAGTCTCTTTTATTTCCGAATGTTGACATGTGGACCATTTCAAGTTGCCTTATGGTAACAACAAAATCTAAACAACTTACACGCCTCATTTTCTTTCAGAACAAAAAAACTTTTATAAACCGACGCATCATCGAATACTATTTTTATATTTAATTAATTAAAATACTTTTATAATTATATATAATTTCATCACCTAAATAAATCTGTCTATTATATTATACCACACTTCACAGTCCACCGGCTCCTTTTCAATTTAGATCTAGACACCAACTTTTTCGGTTTAAATATGAAGAACACCATAAAAAAAAGTATACCCCCTGCCGAAGATCTGAAACTGATTGGTTCCAAGGAGCATCATTAAACATCAACCAATTGAATAGTGGTTAGTCTCCTTCAAGTCGATAGATCGAAAACCCTGTCATGGCAATTGATTTAGATTTTGATGAGGTTTGATTGATCGATTACTGAAATTCTGAAATTCAAGAATTTCTAATATTGTTTTTCTGTTAATTAATATACAAAAGGGCCCACATCTACAAAACATTCTCACGTCTGCAGAAACGACCTTATTTACCGTACTTAAACGCTACAACGGTGAGGTCCGGATTCTCTCAGTCTGCAGCTTGCCAGCTGTATCCGGACCTCGGGCAACCCACCCCGTTGTGGATGCTCTTAGTCATTTTCACAACAATTTTAGATTTTATAATATTGTTATTAACTAGTTATAGTGAATGCTAATGTGAAAACGGTGTCGCGTATGTGTCACTCGGACTATGTGGCGTGGGTTTCGATTTACACTCGATTTCTATGAGGCAAATTGGTGCCAATGGCAACTGGCAAACACAATTCTCAGCCTCCATATTAGGGCTTCTTATCCTGAAAAAAAGTGTGGAGAAACTGTAACACCCAGGCTTTAAGCGGAATACGTCCGGGTGTAACGTACAGATCATTGATAGCTCGTGACACTATTAAAGCGGCAATAATTATATTATTTCATTTCGTAACGTAACAAGTACACAATTATTCATAAATAAAAATTAAAAAAAACACTTAATCAAAACAATAAATAAGTTCTTTATTCAAATAATCTAAGGTATATTACTGATCTTCATTCTTAGCATGCCATCGATTCAGCCTGTAGCACGTTGAAAATAATATATTTGTCAACAATTAAGTTGGTGAGTTTTCAGAAGTTTTAGCATATATATATATATAACACAATTCAACATTTGTAATGCAATATATATTCAAGTGTAAATTATATGATATCAATTAACGTCGTCCTCCCGTTCCTTTAGCCGAGGCTGTAGTAATAGGGGAAATGAGAACCACCTTACGAACAACCGAAGTCGTAACGTTAGACGACGCAAGTGCGTCCGTCGGACCCTCCCACTATGTGTATGCGTTTGTGTAACTTCACTATAAGAATAGTAAACACGTTGCAAGAAAGTTCACGTATAGTCATAAGCAATATACAAGAATAATATTAACATGTACGCTAACTATGAATCGGATTATAAATAAGCACATAACTAACGAGGTAAAACATGTAACATGCTACATCCCAAAAATATTAAAAGCATTATAAATGAGGTTATGATGAACTCAATTGGAATGAGGTATACGATAACGAGGAGTCAGTATTGATTAAAGTAAACTAGTTGGTCCCATGAGAAGTCCCGATAATTTGTCCTAATTACTAAAGTAACACAAAATAAATATCTAAAAAATAAACGAACTAAACATGGAAGTAAACATGAGTTTATAATATATTTGGGATCGTTAAAGTGTTCACATAAAATTTGTGTATAAGAAAATTTTATTAGTTTAAATATTCTTAAAAGTCATTATTATTATTATTATTATTATTATTATTATTATTATTATTATTATAGTAAAAATATATAAATTTATAATTGATATTATATATATATATATATATATATATATATATCCGAAAACGTTTACCGAGAGTTTCTTCCAAGAGTTTAACGGTGTTCGGGTTGTTAAACAAGCATAAACAACATTAGGTTTTAATATAATTACATTTTTAATTAAAATGGTACATATGGTTAACAAAAATAAAAAGAAATAAAAATATCAATAAATCGGACCAGGGGGTTCGAACCTGCGCCCATGGCCGAGTCTTGGGTTTTAACATCAAGCGCACTGGCTAACTGGCCAGTGACTAACACTTTAAGACTTTGAAATGGAAAATATATAACCCATAACTCCAGTTAATCCCCAAACCAAAAGAACACTAGATTAGATCTTATTCAATTAATCATTGCTTGTCAATCAAAATTGATAGATGGCTTTTTTGTTCCCCTATGAAAACCGATATGAATGCATGCCAGAATTAACTTAATTGGTTTAGAATTGTAAGAGAACGACGAGTTAGGGTTTGCGGCCAGAAGACACATTCAAACGAGGCCCGAAATTATTTATTGGCTGCAATTATCTTAGAGTTTGGGTCGGAATTGTAAGAAGGTGGTGTATGCTCGTTTAATTGCATTTTGGTTGAAGATTTATAGGGCTACAAGATCAAATCAGCCGCAGCCAGAGAGTTAATAAAATTGATATGGTTAGATACAAATTAGTTGTCAATTACACATTATACTATTACAAGATGGAGCGTGCATGTTAAGAATCCAACTAATTAATCAAATCACGTGATTTATGGGTCAAAAGATCAAAATAAACTGGAGGGGGGTGGCTGTCGGTGCGACGGGGAGAAGGGAAAGAGGAGGGAAAAACATTTTGTTAGTTGCAACAAGGTCCCTCATGATTGGTTTGGTGATCAATTGTGGTAAACAGTATAGTGTAGGGGCTAAAAGTGAACATAATAAATACTTTAAACAATTAAGAATATGCGTAAGTGTAATAAAGACAAAACCGAAGACATAATTAATAATTGGACGTTTTTATTAAATATAAAGATCCGATTACAAACGGGTAATAAAACAGACACAAACACGACACCGAACTTGACGAATGTCACAGCATTCCCAACTTTTAGAAAATTTCGTCCCAAAATTAGGAATTAACATCCATAGCATAAAGATGCGGATACTTAGTCTTCATTTGTTCTTCACGCTCCCAAGTGAATTCCGCACCGCGCTTAGATTCTGAACGAACCTTGACCAAAGGGATTCGGTTACGGTTGGTTTCCTTATCCATTAGATCCATTATTTCCACCGGTCTTTCAACAAAATGCATTGTCTTATAGATACGCACCTAGTTGAGAGGGATATGAAGGTTTTCATCGGCTAGACACTTTCGAAGGTCCGAAACATGAAACACAGGATGGATGCATTCATTCAAGGATTTTGAACGGACCAACAAAAAGGGTAGCTAGTTTACCCTTCATATAGAAACGGACTACTCCTTTCCAAGGTGAAACCTTGAGGAGGACAAGGTTTCCGACTTCGTATTCCAAGGTTCGTCGTCGCTTATCAGCGTAAGACTTTTGACGACTTCTAGCAGTAAGTAGATTATTACGAATTTGAGCTATATTGTTGGTGGTATCTTGTACCATTTCGGGTCCAGTGAGCTGAGTCTCACCGATATCGTTCCAATAAATAGGAGAACGTCATTTACGGTCGTAGGGCGCTTCGAATGGAGCCATTTTGACGCTCGAATGATAACTATTATTGTACGAAACTCAACCAACGGAAGGTGAGTATCCCAATTACCATCAAAATCAAGCACACAAGTTCTTAGCATATTCTCAAGGGTTTGAATGGTTCTTTCAGATTGACCATCCGTTTGAGAATGATAAGCGGTGCTAAGATCTAGACGAGCTCCCAAAGCAGTTTGAAGCGAATTCCAAAAATGAGAGACGAAATGACCATCACGGTCATTTATCATACTCAAAGGTATACTATAGCGACAAACAATCTCGTTGACATAGATTTGAGCAAGCTGATCGACCGAAAGCTTTCCCCGAATGGGAATGAAATGGGCTGATTTGGTTAACCTATCCACGATTACCCAAATACTATCATGTTGCCTCTTGGTGGTTGGAAGTTTTGTTACGAAGTCTATCGCGATGTTCTCCCACTTCCAGATTGGAATAAAAGGTTGCACGAGCAAAACAGCAGGTTTTTGATGCTCGGTTTTTACCTTAGCACATGTTAAACATTTTTCGACATAGATAGCGATGTCCTTCTTCATGTCGGGCCACTAGAAAGTAGTTCGAAGGTCGAAATATATTTTATCCGCACCAGGGTAGATAGAATACCGTGACTTGTGAGCTTCGTCCATTATAAATGTGCGAAGATTGTCACGACTTGGGACCCAAAGGCGGTTAAGAAAATAGAGCAAACCATCACTCATGGTTTCGAGTTGGAGTTCAGCACCACACGACATCTCTTTGTACATGTCGCCTTCAGCGACGGAGATGTGTTGGGCCTCAAAGATATGTAGCTGAAGATGGGTTTCGATAACGACGCTTAGAAGAAGAATGCTTTTGACATGGGTTTTGTGACTAAGGGCATCAACTACTACGTTTGCTTTACCAGGATGGTAACGTATTTCGCAATCGTAATCACTAAGAAGTTCACCTTGCCTCGTTGCATGAGAAGTGTAACATCTTGAAAAATACCATATTTATTTTGGGTTAACTATGTCAACCTTGAAAATAAAAGAACCCAAAAATATTTTAATAGTAAATATGGTAAAGAAATAAGGAGATATATATAGATTATAAATATGGAAGCATTCCATATTAAGGAAATAGGAATCCATTCCACATGGAAAGGAGGAAGAAAATCGAACTCCTTCACATGGGTATAAATAAGGAAGATAAATTTCATCCCACACGGAAAATAGGAAATATTTGGAAGATCATTATAAGGAGTTGAGTTTCCATAGTAATATTTATATGCCATGCATGCACCAGTGGTCTTAACAGAGGGTGCGAAGCACCAGGCGAGCTCGGGCAATGGGCGATGGGGGCAATGTGACGCTTTGATGACGCATTTTGCACTTCACACGCTCGCATCGTCGCGGGCCGC
This sequence comes from Bidens hawaiensis, assembly GCF_021521415.1. Lineage (NCBI taxonomy): Eukaryota > Viridiplantae > Streptophyta > Magnoliopsida > Asterales > Asteraceae > Bidens > Bidens hawaiensis. The sequence goes on from NW_027503343.1 coordinate 15,603, forward strand.
TTGAGAGCCGCCTTATTGTTTTTGGAAAATGGAAGCAAGATCAGGACGTGACAAGTCATCAAAAGTAAAGGGAATTAAAAGGAAATTCTGGATTTCAAGACTCATCGCGATACGCGATGGATCAGGAGATAACCCACCGCGATACGCGACGGGTACATCACATTGCCCCAGGATGGGCGGTGTCGCGATACGCGATCACCTAACCTTTTGGGTTATCGCGACAGGCGAAGAAATCATGGACACATGTCCAACCACGTGGCAACACGTGGCATGTCTACTAGGTGACCAATCAAACCTAGTGGGGGGCTTCGCAATACGCGATGACCAAACCAAAATTCCATCGCGATACACGATGGAATATAATATTTAGAGGTGGTTAAGCGTTCCATCACGATACGCGATGGATCCCCTTTTTATTCCATCGCGTTTCTCGATGGGTCTTAATTTCGAATCTATAAATAGGGGTGCCGGGCTCTGCCTTGTGCATCCCAAATCAATCTTCAGTCATATAATCTCGATTTTCTTGCCTCGATCCTGACCTTTTGACGATTCGTTTCTCGAAGTACGTGCGAGTTTTGAAGCTTTGTTTGTTTGTATCCTTGATTACCCGCCGACAAGTAGAAGTGCTGCCCGTGTCAAGCTTACGCATTTCATATATGCTAGCCATACGAGGTAGGGGTACTGCACGATTATATTATTATATATGGTTTAGACCCTAGTCGGGGGTATAGTCTATGCCTTGATGAGTTAATAAAGTGAAATATAGCTTTTATAAGACAAGGGTATAGATAAAATATTATTTCTATATGATTATAAATATTTTATAATGCTTCTTAACAAAAGAAGAAACTTAGTATATACGTTTCTTTATGAAGAAGAAACGTAGTGTTTTATTAATGCATGTTTTGGACTAAAGGTCCAAGTATAAAGAAATAATTATCAATGTAATGATTATGAATATAGACTAAAGGTCTAAAGCTAGATCGTTGGTCTAGTATTTATACTTGGATATTCTTGTACTATAGGTCCGAGGTAACTTCAAAACAAAATCAGTGAAAGCTCTGATAAAAAAAAGGTGAATACGCTCATATCTATAAAACTCTCTAATCGAGTCATTTACCTAGAAACCAAAGTTTACATGGGATAATGTATCCCTAAAACTTTAGTATCTGCTGGAAATTGGGCTAGTTATACTTGTGTTTGGATCCTTACATATGTGGGCAGAGGGTAGGCATACCCCACCACGGGTGGTGCCAGGTCCCCGTCTCATTGAGCCAGTCTATAGGGCTGTGAGAGTTGGACTAATATGATATAATTGGTACTCCGGTCTAGAGGGGCGCTGATTGCTTCGAGTATGAACTAAAGGTTTTCATAAATGTTTTTGTGTCAGCATATTCACCAGCATATTTTGTTGGCGTATTTTATAAACTGTTTTTAAAGTAATCAGGAATAGGTGTTTGGAGATGAAGAATAGCCATTAGACGATCTGATGGCTTAGATGAAGTTTTTTCTATTAAAAAATGTAACTTATGGTTTTATGTTTCAAACACTTTTGTACCAACTATCGGGTGTTTAAGTCCCGAATTTTAATAAATATTAATATTTTAATTTAAACTTCCGATTTACGACCTTAAACTCTGATATATTTATAAAACAGGTACCAACTATTGATCACACTCCTAGGCCCTAAGTTGGGGTGTGACAGGTTGGTACCAAGGCCATTGATCTTAGCGAATTAGGTATTTAATCGTACCTAAGCTTTGATCAAGGGATAAGTTTCAATATTTTATTATATTATATGATATTATAGGGATAAGATAGGTTGGTATTCTTTCCTATCCCTCATCATTCTAGATTTCAAAATAAATATATTTCAAGAAGTACATGGATAGCTTTGCCAAGGAACATAGGGAGGCAAACTGCCCGGAACCAACGATTCCTAAGGGAGACGAAAGTGACGATTATTATGTCGATTTCTTTAGTCAAGACCGTCCAATCATACCCAGAGTTCCATACAGAAGTCAACCCATTTACTTTCCTGGCACGCAACAAAGGCCAATCCGCATAACACGAGATCCACCAACTCCCGAGTATCATTCGTCTGATATTCCGTACTATCATCTTTCCAATGAAATAAAAGTTGATAAGCCTATCAAATTTGAATCCGATCAAGACACATCCATTTGGATGCAATGTCATTCCAATCAACGAAGATGGCGTTTTGGAACTCCAACTTATAACCCAACAGATTCCAACACTAATTCTATAGCAAGTCCATCAAGGAGACCTAGGACGAGGGTGATGCAACCACAAGAAAGTGTGAAAATACAAGTGGATCTAAACAAAGATGATGAAGAGATGTGAATGGAGGAAGAATCATAAGAAGATCCGGAGGAGGAAAAGGAAGAAATCTCCGAAGAAATAAGCACCCCAAGGGATGAGCCTTCAACCAATTCAAGGTGTGACTGTCCACCCAATGAAGCTTGTCAACATCCTTTCTTCCACATGACTACATGCTACGATCCTCTAGACCCATACGTGCAATGTATCCAAGGGATTTAAATCATGTTTCCACCTGACTTCCCTCCTTCTCAAGGTGTTGTCCCCACTATTTCCTGTTGGGATCAAGGTGTGACTGTCCACCTAATGAAGAGCCTTTTTGTTTTTGTTTATGTTATTTTGATTTGTAATGTCCTTGAGACAACATTTGAATATGTAATTTTTCTTTAAGTAATGTAATTTATTGCTTTAAGAATTTGATGTGTATTTTTGGACAAGTGCATGTAATCTACAGTTGTTTTGGTGCATCTGAGATTGTTCCAATCTAGGGGAGATTGTTGAGATCAAGATTTTACCAAGGAAGATTGGAATCTTCTCAGCCTCCTCAAGAAATTGATAAGTATGGAATACGAGCAAACTTGGCACTTCAAGCAAGCCTAGAACTTATTCAGGCAAGGTATCTCACTTGCGAGCAAGGTTATCTTCTGGAATTCTTCTAAGTGTTAGTTCGAGAAAACTATACTTCATCAAGCAAGGCTATTATTCAGTCGAGCAAGGTTTGTTTTAGGGCAAACCCTTGACTTAACCAAACTGAAACCAAATTATTTTGTGGATCGAGCAAGGTTCAATAAACAGTGATCTCAAGCACACTTGAAGGAAGTTATGATGGAATTATTCTAAGGACTTCCATGGGAAAAGTTCAAAAACGAGCAAGCAACAGTGTCACCAGCACACTTGGTTTGTTTAAATAAGTTAAAGACAAAAGGTTGAAGAGATCAAGAAGAACAGGTTTGCTCTTAGGATATTATTGAGCAAAGTTCGATATTATCATGAAGATTGAAGTCTGCTTGAAGAATATTTTCTAAGGAAAATATTCTAAGTAAAGCTTGCTCGGAGAACTGCTCCAAGAACATTTATGGTTACAAGGTTTGCTCAACAAAGATGAAAGCTTACTCGAAGACCTTTTACACATGTAATATTTTGAATACGTTTGAATTTGTTTTGTAACAATTATTAGGGATTCTAGAAGGTGTCAGGTATGCCTATTTAAGGAAAGTTTAGGTCACATTTATAAAAAACAAAGTGAATATTGAGTGATTTGACGACTGACAAACTTTAAAATAATTTTGTTAACATTATTTTTTTACTGCTCAACTTACCTTTTTTAAGTTATAGGATTTTGATCAAATACAAATGAAAATAACGTGCTAATTGCTAGAATCAAATAGAGTAATTATATATACAGGTAGAGTAATTATGTAATTATTTATTACATAATTACTCTACTTAATTCTCACAATTAACACGTTAATTTCATTTGTACGTTAACTTTTCCCTTAAATTATAATACTAAATACTACTAATAATAAAGATAAAAAACAATGGTTGGTGTCGTAAGCACGCCATTAGTCATGTGGTCACGTCTACTATATTTTTCGTTTTTATTAAAGCATCTTGTTTTTTCTCCAATTTAGTGTCGATGTTGAAACCATTCGAATTGCATCGGTTCACTGCCGCAACACATTGGATTTGTTTTTTAGGTTCGTCGCGAGCTTTTTAAAGTATGTTAAATTTGTTGCATTTGTGTTCAAATTCCGGTCGGTTCATAACCGCAATGCGCTGATCACCACAACAACCACCAATTGAATTCCACCACTACCTGAACTCCACCACTGCTGACACCCAAAACCTAAACACCAGCTGACTCACCATCAACCAACAATCATCACTTGAGCACCACCGATTGACTTCGACGGTGGTTCTAAGATTCTAGCGACCTCAATAACTTGAACTTTTACAAGAACAAAGTTTGTAAAGGTCTGATCTAAGGTTACATAAAGGTTTGGAATGAAAAGGTTGAGTTTTCCGGCCAAAAACATTTTTCCGGTGACAACGACTTAAGATGTTAGGATATCGTTAGTCTCGAATCGTTGGGGAGAAAAAACGTTAAAATGATGAGACCTTCAGCAAATACTTCGTTAGTTGAGACTTATTGTCAGTTGATATCATTTTTTGATATGCCAGTCTACATTAGAATTTGTTACTTAAGAATTACTTGGTATCACAAGAATCAACCACAAGAGGTTTCCATTACCATCTTCCACCAAGACAACATAAAAAAAAGATTACTTGATTGCATATAATGCTTTTTATTGGATACCTTCGTGCTTTCAAGTGTTGGTTTTGTTGAGACTTCTACTTACATCATATGACATTCCTCATAAGACCAGCAAATGACTTCTACTTGCTTTGTTTATTATTTAATAATAACTATATATTATATTTTCTAGCCTTACTTAGGTTCACAAGTCCAGTTAAACTCGCTATTCTAAGTTCTGTGCTTCAAGCTCGTTTATTAAATTATTTCCAATTTGAGCTTGAGATTGATTAAGCTCCTCTTGATTCGAGTTTTTAATCAACGTATTTTAAGTAGTTCACGATCAGTTCAGTTCCTTTACATGCCCAATAGAATATATCAATATACATTTATGTTTCTTTATAAAACCATAAGCTTGTAGCATTATATTGCATTACCATTATCAAGATTACAAGTATTCAACTCACTTTCCGGGCACAAGTTGGTGGCATAAGCCCATGCGTTGTTGGCTTCCGGGTCACTAAGATGGTCAACCAAGTGCTCAATCGGGCTCTTTCCAGTCACAATGGCCTCAACAAAAAAACCCAAACATGGAAAACATAACCAACTGACCATTCTTAATCTCCTTAACCTTCAACTCAACGAATGCTTTCGGGTCATCAACCAATCCAAGTGGGTCAAATGACCCGCCCGAGTAAACCTTGTCGAGCCTCTTAGTGAGCGCCCCCCCCCCCCCCCCCACGAACACGGTATCCTTCGATGAGCCCCATGAGAACAACTTGTGATGCCTAAATAGCTAATATACTCTAGGCATGGATCAGGTTCGGGTTCCTGTTGTAGTCAAGATCACCTTCTGAGAATTTCATATTACCCGCCTTGAACCAAACGGCTTCACCGAATTTGACACCGTTCTTTGAGAGAATCTCGAGGAACATGAACCAAGTGCACCGAGCATGGCCCACCGAGAAGTGATCACCTCAAGATCACGGTTCTTTGAAAATGTCTCGGGGTCAGCCGATACTAGTCCAACAGTGTCCCAGCCATAGTCACAGGGGAAATCACTGGTTAAGCATGATGGGGTTTGCTCAGAGAAAGGGCCCAGGTACTTGGGGTGGTCCGGTCCGTACCTGTCAAACCACATATTAGGGGTGGCATAAAACCAGCAAACTGATCCGTAACAAAAAAAAAAAAAACAAATAACTGACGGTTTGGTTATATTTTTGGTTTGGTTTCAGTTTCCATGTAGTTAAAGCCAACAAAACCAAACTGAACCGAATGGATAATTTTCATTTTTAATTTTAAAAGTCAAATAATTTAAACATTTAATAAATAGTGTAATCTAAATATTTTAATACAAAGTGATAATAATCATTGGAAACTGAAACAAGATTGTGTGAGTTTTACCAGATGCTTTGTGATGCACTTTTAATGGTGCGCTGCTTGGTAAAGCGACCACCATTGAAGTTGACGGTCTTCTTAACGAGCTAGTTTTGTGGCTTCAAGGCTGCCTGGCCCGCAGATGTTGGCTGTTGGATTGAAGTGATCGCCATGGTGGATATGTGGATAGTTAATAGATGGGAATAATTTGTGTCGTCTGCATTAATGGTTGTACATTAAAGTATATGGGAATAATTTCCTTGCCCTTTCATTCTTTATATTAAACAATATATACAAAAGATACCCTAACCAACTTATCGGTATACAAGGAAAGGGAATAAAAATAATATATACAATTAATTACCAAACCATTACTATAGATAATTAGTTGACTAAGACCCCCTAAGTCTTAGTGGTAGGAGCATGAACACAAAGACTGGACTTAAACCGTGAGAAGAGAGGATGCGGCAAATCTTTGGCGAAGATGTGGGCATATTTATAATCAGCCGAAACATGTAGAACACAGATATCACCAATACAAACCGTATCTCTAACAAAATGGATATCAATTTCAACGTGTTTGGTTCGTTGATGTTGGACATGATTCTCAGAGTGTTATACTCCCGAGAGGTTGTCACAATAAACGACCGTAGCTTGACGAGTGGGAAGATATAATTCAAGAAGTAGATTGTGTAACCAGCTCGTTTCGGCGACCGTGTTAGTAACACCACAGTGTCCAGCCTCGGCACTTGATCTCGAAATGGTGGCTTGGCGTTTCGACAACCAAGAAACCAACTTGGTACCCAAAAAATATACAATATCCGAATGTAGATCTTCGTGAGTCCGGACAACCTCCCCAGTCCACATCAGAGTAAGAGGTAAGAGATGTGGAACTAGAGGTGGTTATATGTAACCCATGTGATATTGTACCGCGAAGGTAGCGTAATACAAGTTTAAGAAAATGAAAGTAGGTTTCTCGAGGATTATGCATGATTAAGCATATCCTGAACTGCATATGTGATATCGGGCCAGGTAAAGGTAAGATACTGTAGAGCACCTCCAAGGCTTCGATAGAGTGTCGGGTCAGAAACTAGGGGCCGGTGTTGGCACTCAATTTGGAAGAAGTATCAACCAGAGTGGCGGCCGGTTTACATGTGGTCATATTGTCCCGTGCCAAAATATCTTCCGCATATAAATCTTGAGAGAGAAATAAACCACAATTTTGATGTTTAACAGAGATGCCCAAAAAATGATGAAATTTACCGAGATCGGACATGGCGAATTCTTTGAAGAGGGAGTTAATAATAATTTGTAGCAAGGTGGGTTGTGATGTCGTTTAGATGATGTCATCAACGTAAAGAAGAAGATTCGCCATTTGATCACCCTTTTTATACGTAAATAATGAAGAATCAGACTTGGCACTCTTAAAACCGCAAGTATGTACGTACGTGGAAAACCGTTGAAACCAGGCCTGTGGGGCTTGCTTTAACCCATACAATGATTTTTCAATTTGCAGACATGTCCCGGATGGTTAGGATCCTTAAACCCCGGTGGTTAAAACATATTAACAGATCTTTAAGTTCACCGTGTAAGAATGCATTCTTAACATCCAATTGATGCATTGGCCAAGAACGTGATGTTGCTAAGCTCAAAACAGTGAATTGGCCAATTTGGATCGGTAAGGGTGGTTAAGTGGGATGTTGGTAAAGGAGAAACAGTGGTGTTGTGGAGGTTTAGGCTTGGTAATACCGGCTTTAAGACAAGTGGTCATGGGGGGGTAAAAACTGGTAGGATTGGTGGTTGTGTAATTGGTGATAGGGGATTACTGGTGGCCGTGGATTGTGTGGGCTGGAAGGGGGTACGGGTAATGGTGTAGAGTGTTGGGTTGAAGTTTGGGCTTGGTGTGGAGAAGGTGCTGGGTTTAGTGTGAAGGTGCACTTGATGGGTTGTGTGGGCCGAATGTATTGTTTGGGCTATGAGTAGCATTAGGTGATGAACTGATGATGGTGTTTTGTTATGAATACTGGGTGTTGAGTTTAAAGGTTGTGATTGTACTGATTGAAATATGATTGGTGATTAGACAACATCTAGGAAGGAGTAGTCAATGGTAGTGGTTGTGTTGGCTGATTAGAACAGGAAATTTGTTTAATCAAAGATTACATGACAAGATTAAATTATTTTCTCGGAGGATAATTCAAGGTATTAGTAACCACGGAAGTTGGCGGGGTAACCAAGAAAAACACATAAAGTGGAACGGGGGCTAAGTTTGTGTTGTCAGGTAGCCGAGACATTTGGATAGCATGCATACCCAAAAACACATAGATGGTCATACGTGGGGTGGCATTGGTAGAGAGAGGTTATAGGGGAATGATAGTTCAAGAGTTTAGTGGGTAAGATGTTATGAACATAGGTCGTGACATGAAGTGCTTCGACCCAAAAATTTTGAGGTAACGAGGCATGGGCGAGAAAGGTTAACATGATTTCGTTTAAGCGCTGAATCATGCGCTCGGATTTTCCATTTTGTTGGGATGTTACACGAGAAACGGAATTGTAACCCTCTAGAGGCGGCAAAGGTTTTAAAATTGTGATTCTCAAATTCAGCCCCTAAATCACACTGAAAGGATTTAATATGGACTTGAAATTGTGTAAGAATGTATTTGCGAAATTTTGTAAATTTTTCAAACGTTTCGGATTTAAATTTTAGAGGAAAAATCCAAGTGTGTTGCGATTTATCATCAACCAACACCATATAGTATTTGTAGCTCGATTTGCTTGGAACCAGGGAGGTCCACAAATCACAGTGAATGATATCAAAAGGTAATAAAATGTGTGACATAGAATTATAAAACGGCAGGCGTTTACTCTTGGAAATCTGGTAAGAGTGACAAACAAGTTTACGGCTACGTCTATTACAAGAAATATCATTATTTGAAATAAGTGAATTGAAAACAGAAAGTCCTGGATGTCCAAGACGGTTATGCCAAAAGTCTTGATCATGGGAACAATGAAATCCGGAAGCGTTCATGTTGGTGACCGGGTAGAGGTGACTATCACTGTCATGCCTCATTAGGATCTTCCCATTCGTGAAATCCTTCACAGAAAAGTCATATAGGTCAAATTCAATAGAAGTCCAATTATCAATATTGAATTGACGAGCATATATTAAGTTTTTAATTATTTGAGGCGTGTAAAGGACATTGTTAAGGTGAAGGGGCTTGGTAGAACTGGGTAGGATGCTATTGCTCGATCCAAGGATTGGAATGCGCTGACGATTTCCGACAAGAATATAACTTATTGAACTCGGTAATAAAGGGGAAGATAGTTTACCTTGGTCACCTGTGATATGAGACATGGCACTCGTGTCCATGTGTCATGGGTCATCCGAGTTGTTGGTGTGCATGGCCATTACCGGATTATGCAGATGAAAACAGAGGTGAAGACCGAAGTCTGCTAAGTTATGACAAAGACCGAAGTTTGCGATGAAGGTAGAGGATCGATGTCAAACCCCGACTAGGTAATTGCGGAAGCATAATACGGGAATGTAACAAACGCCTTTGGTATCAACCACATTGTTATAAAGAAAAATTACAACTAATTTACATCATATTACGTTGGTTGGTGCTAAGTTTACAAACTAGGTGAAAAACACATAACAAGTTCTCGGGGCTTCTTATTCTTTATTATATACTTGCATCTATTTACAACGATTCAACGTCACTCTTAACTTCGAGCAAGTAAGGAATTCATTTCGACTTGGGGTCACCTAAAAAACATGTTAAAATGGGTCAACTACGTCTAGTTGGTGAGTTTTAAGTTTCACGAGTACGAAAAGAAACCAGTTTATGTGTTCGTAAAGTTCACAGTATGCATGTATGTATTTGTGTATGTATGTATGTGTGTATGTATGTATGTATGTGTGTGTGTGTGTATGTATGTATGTATGTATGTATCTACGTATGTGTATGATGTTTTATACTAAGCCACAAGTGAAACCGAAACGAGCTAAAAACAAATGGTCACCCTTGCCCATGCACTCTCGTTGGCATTTAACAGCCTCTTTGCCCCAAACAGGTACTATGTCTAACACCACATAGCAAAATGTAATAGTTTAAATGACAATGTGCAACTGGGTTAACATGTTCCGGCATAGCCCTCCGGCTCTGTCAGTTGGGTTTGTCAAACCGATAGTACTATCCACACGCCACCGGCATGAAGTTAATCACTTGTGTTTGTGGGGACTTTCAATTGTTAGTACTTAGACAATTCACATCATCACAAGTTTTCAAGTATAAAAGTATATGTAAATATGCTTTCCACCCCAAAAGTTCGTAAAACAGTTTAGAAAGTGGGGTCGTGAGACTCACCTTATCGTAATTCAAATTGGTAATATGTATCAGTGACTAGTGTGTCCGTTTATAGCTTGAATCCTATAACCGGTATAGTACTGTTAAAACTAGTACATTGTTTAAACTAAATCGGGCTGTGTAACTAGTCTGGGTATGGCTGTTAGGCCAAGAACATGTCAGTAGTCTTAGATTATGACGTTGTACGTTATGAAATGTTTAAAACCAGACTTGGCCCAGTTTCACCATTTTCCGTGCCTAGCCAAGTTGATCGTTTGCGTGTTTCTGAAATTTTATTTATAAAAATACTGTTTGATGAACAAATTTTATTTATAAAAGAAATACTGTTTGATGAACAAATTTTATTTATAAAAGAAATCTAGGGTTTAGTATCTGGATTGGTTGCAGGGTTCATTTCGGTTTTCATGCGAGTTTGATCATACAAAATGTGTACAATCTACCCAAACTGTCGGGATTTCTCGTAAAAAGTTTGTTTATATCAAATTCATTCAAAACTATGATATTTGACCACTTTTGACATTTTAACATATCGGTCAATTCATTAAGCACAATGCTCCCGGTTTTTTCAAAACATATATAATTAAATTTTAAAATTATCATAACTAAATATGTAATTATATATATAATATGAGAATTTTTGTAAAAATAAATTAAAATCTTTAGAATTTTATAAAAATGTTTTCAGAATTTTTATACTTAGCTATTTATTTATAAAAATTCATTTTATGTGTTATAATTAACCGATAATTATCCTGTTTATAGCAAATGATTCCTGAAAATTCCGATAATTTTTCTGAGTGATCACAATACCATAATATAACCCCTGTAAAATTTCAAGAACCAAAGTCTTTGGCCAAAGTACCTTTTTGTTCATTTTTTGGCTCATAAAACCCGAGTAAAACGCAAATGCACCAACTGTACTTAAACATCTCCAAATGATCCCAAATTTTACCCGTGATCTTACAATCACATTTTAAAGTTTCAAATTTCATAATTTTTCAATATGTATAACTATTTTTCATAATAAACTCCAATAAACGGTAGTAAATTCGCTAAATATTCTCCGTTTATCGAACATTTACCAAATTTAAACAAGCACTCACTTATATGATCCCTAATGTTCCTAAAATGTTCTATAGTCTAATAAAAAGCACGTCATAATCGAAGTACAAACAGTCACTAAACGAGTAATCCGGTAATACCTTGTCGATTTTCGAGTGTTTTTGGTTGTTTTATCGACTCTCCGGGTCTTTGGTCATAAACTCAATGTGTCTACGTATCATATAACATAATACCAAGCATAAATCATCCATCATCAAACCTTGTTAATTAGGGTTTCGGTTAAGGTTTCAACCCGAACTTTTAAAACGTAAAAACGTTATATCAGGTTCTAATATGTGTTTTTGGTCAAAAATCCATATATTCCTAGTTTGTAATCATGTTTAAGACCAAAACATGTATTAGATTATTTTTAGGGTTTTTGGATGGTTAAAAATGCTTAATACTAATCAAGACATGTTTATTTATCTTTAAGTATGATTAAAATATGATCAAAAACTCATAAAATTTGAGTTTTACCTTGAAGTTTTTGCAAGAAGATGATGAAAAAGGTCTGGCCAGAAGTTGGTGTGAATATAGGTGTGAAATGGTTTAAGAATGTTCAATAAACAAAATAATATACTAGGGGTGTGGGCTTCAATATTGGTGGCCGGAAGTTTTAAGGGTCCCATTGGGCCTCTTTTGGCCCATTACTGCATCGTTTTGCATTCCAAGGTTTGGTCTCGGTCCAAATTTTAGTTCAGGTTTTGATTCTCATAAGAAAAATAGTTCGGGTGCGAAAAACAGCGCGAAAACGATTGTTTTTCAACCCATATTTGTAAAATAAGAAAATTGTACTGAGTCGTTGTAAAAATCCAAAATATTTTCATGGATTTCTTGAAACATGTCAAATAAGTGTTCTATAAATCTTTTTCGGCTTGACGGATGCTACAATGCTCGTTTTGATGTTAACGATTGTGTTTAAACTCATAGCGTATTGTCAAACGAAACCTTTTTCGTTTAAATGGTTTTATACGTACTAGGCCGTAATATCAACATGTTAGCCACTATAATGTATATATTACTCATATATGACCCCTCAGTATATATACGGGTCATAATCGGTGTTACATCACGAAAATATCGGGTCAATAAAACCAAGTTCCAAAAGTACAAGGACTTAAAACATAAAATTCTGTTTTCATGACCCGTCTCGATACGCGACGGATCAGAAGGAAGCCCATCGTGTATCGCGATGGGTATGTTTTCAAAACCCAAGAAATTGGTAGACGGCGATACACGACTGACCAAAACCCAACATCATCGCGATACGCAATGATGTAGTCTGACAGCATGACACGTATCCGCCACATGTCAGGAGGTGGCATCATGTCCCGCCACGTGGCACTGCGTCCACCACGTGGTGCCATGTGGCAGACCTATATGTGACTCACCATGCCTACATCGCGATACGCGATGGTATGATCAAGGGACCATCGCGTATCGCGATGGGACCCCTGATCAAGTCTATAAATAGAGGCATTTTGCCTCTCATTTCTTCACACCAATTCACTCTCTCTCTCTAAAATACTTTCTCTCTCTAGAATTACTCTCTCTACCTCGATTTTCATGCCCCGACCCGATAAATTATAACCTCGTAATCCTTACCATATACCGACGACAACTCAAAATTCGTATCGACAAATCCCGACGACCGGCACACCTCGTTTTGCGTGCCGAACTCGTTCCACGTTATGACCTCGTAAACCGTGCCTACCCGACGTCCCGCCTCGAAGTGCGTACCGACGAGTTTTGAAGACTGGCGTACCTCGATTTGCGTGTCGAGGAGTTGTTGATCAAGATTCTCAATATATGTGCAAGCATCGAAATGCTGCCCAAGAGTCTAGAAAATAATAAGCGAAACAAAGTAGGCATAAATCCCAAATAAAATATTATTATTCCAAAGGCTTAGACTCTAGTCAGGGGTATAGCATAGGCCTTGATAAAAAATTAAAAGGTGTCAATTAAATAAGATTTCTTTATGATTGAGAAATATAAAATTATATAAACAAATGTTATAGCAAAAATTTCGTTTCTTCATGATTAAGAAACCTTAGCTTTTACATACAAATGGTATAGTTGAAATGTTTAAGAAAAGTAAAAGTTAACATACAAAGGTTATAGATAAATGACGTTTCTTCTTTATGAAGAAACATATCATAAACATTTCTTCTTGAAGAAGAAACATAGCACATGGTTAGCAAATATAGAGAAAGATTTCATATAAAAAATATTTCATTCAAACAAAAGATCACTCAAGGTTTAAGCTATCAAAACCAGACTAAAGGTCTGTAGCCGGATTAAAAGATGATCCGGGTATTTATATAAACCTATTTTATTATAGGTCAATCATTCAATCAATCATTCATTCATTCACAAAGGTTTTCAAACGAGATCACCACATCATTCAGAACAGACAGTCACAGGTGAATACGTTAAACCTTTTTCAGTCAAGAAAAACGGGTTGTTTATCTTAAAAAAAATACAATCAAATAAAGATTTTTGGGATTACATGATCCCTATTAAAATACAAGATAGAGAATAAAAACAAACTCAGACCGATTACACATGTGTCTGGATCCAAACATAATCAATCTAGTCTATTAGTCAAGGCTACGTGGCCGCAGGCTAGAGGTCATAATATAAGTTCTCCAACGGGCATCAGTTCCCAATGGGTGTCAGTTCCCGGAGAATCGTAATTGTGTGTGTATGGCAAGTGGTATAAATCCCAGAAATAAAAGACGTTTCTTCTGAGGTTGTTCCAGAAAACTATCTTGTTAGTCAAAGAAAGATTTATAAAAATGTTTTTAGAGTCAACGATTTACCAGCATATCTCTCATATATCCCCCCCCCCAAATGTTTCAGGAATTAAAGTTAGCACACGTAGCAAGGAATTATAGCCATCCAAGAAGATAGTTGCTCGCAAGGTAGAGATGACTCGGTTTTAAATTATTAAAATATTGCAAACAATATTTAAACAAAGTTTTATAAATCAAACAAGGGTTTATAAATCAAACTCTCGAATTTTTATTATTCGAGAAAGTTTTCTACTAAATCAAATATTTTATAAACTAATGTTTCAAAATATAAATATTTTATTATAAACTAAAGACTTCCGCTAAAACTCTGATATATTAACAAAACAGGTACCAACTATTGGTCACACGCCTAGGCCCTAAGTCGGGGTGTGACAATCGGTATCGGTCAGTTACTCGTTTTATCGTTACAAATTAACCAATTTATCGTTTACTCGCTACATAGTGAATAAGGTATACCTCGTTTTGTCACGAATGTCACATTCTCCCCCCGTAAGAAATTTCGTCCCCGAAATTTGATGTGTCAACGGGGGGGTTTTTTTTTTGAAACATGTGTGGGTATTTCTTCCGGAATTCGTCCTTTCGTTCCGAAGTAAATTCGGCTCCTCGTTTTGAGTTCCACCGAACCTTTACCAACGAGATTTTGTTGTGTCTTAACTGTTTGTTTTTCCCATCCCCAATTTCTACCGGTTCCTCAACAAAGTTTAGCTTTTCATTTACCTGAAGATTTTCGAGTGGTACTATTGCCGTTTCATCAGTAAGACACTTTTTCAGGATTGACACATGAAACACACCGTGTATAGTGCTAAGTTCTACAGGTAATTTCAGTCGGTAGGCTGCGGGACAAAGTTTAGCAACAATATCGAAAGGTCCAATGTATCTCGGCCATCTGTTTGGGGATGGTAAGCGGTACTCAGATCTATTCGGGTTCCCAAAGCTTCTTGAACGGCTTGCCAAAAATGTGAAGTAAAATGACGTCTCGGTCTGAAATAATCGAAAGTGGTACTCCATGTCGGGATACAATTTCGTCAATGTAAATTTGGGCGAGTTTTTTGGTAGTGTAGTTGCTACGAATCGGAATGAAGTGTGCGGATTTGGTTAATCGGTCTACAATAACTCAAATCACATTATGTCCTTGGGAGGTTTTGGGAAGGTGCGTTACGAATTCCATGGTAACTTTTTCCCATTTCCATTGAGGTATTTCGGATTGTTGCAACATTCCCGAAGGTTTTTGGTATTCAGCTATAACCCGTGCACAAGTCGCGTATTTACTTACATACAAGACTATATCCTTCTTCATACCAGGACACCAGTAAAACTCCTTAACATCTTTATACATCTTATCAGTACCTAGATGAATAGAATATTTGGACTTGTGCGCTTCATCAAGAATTAATTCTCGAAGATCATGAAAAGTCGGAATCCATACTCGATTTTTGAAGTAATATATTACATCAATTTTCTTCTCAAAATTCTTTTCACCCCGTTAAATTCTTCCTTTTCTAATTGATATTCTTTTAAGGCTTCGTCTTGAGCAACACGAATATGTTCGATGAGGCTACTCTAGATAATCATTCCGAGTGCTCATACTCTGTGTCACACCCTGACCAAAGGCGGCGGAACATGCCGGGGCATAACGTATTGATTGGACAGTAGCTCAAAAGACACTAATTAATGTGATAATTATTATTTAACTTCATTAACATTAAACAAGTACACAAATTTAATAATCGTAACAAATACATCTTAATATTGTTATTTGAATAGATATCCTAAGATCAAACTATTGTCTTCGATCTTGTATAAAACCAACTACTTGTACCTGTAACATGTATGAAAATAGAGTTTGTCAACACGAATGTTGGTGAGAATACATAAGTTTTAATTGAATATATATATAGAGAAATCACAATTCATATGTAAATGATGAGTATTACAATTCTTATGAAAATGTAAACAACTAAATAGATGTGGACCTGTTCTTATTGATACGAAATCAAAGTACTTGGGTAAATGTATGATCATACTAGATGAGGATGAGATACAAACCGCCAAACATAAATAAACATTTAAGCACATAGAGCATAATCATAGAGCATGCAATAATCACACATAAACATATATTGAATTTTGCTTTGAATAGATGTAGAAATAAAATATAAATAAAATTGAATAAGATATACATGCTACCCCTAAAATATAAAAGATGGAAAAAAGAGTATGTAAATTCACCTGAACGAAATATAAGTGATGAGAAAAGTAAACCCTTCGGGATATACCGTCAAGGATTCCTAGTTAAATAATATAACAATATAAATTAATTATAAATGATATAACACGATTTAAGGAGTTAAGATTTCAATGAGACTTGAGTTATGATTTGGGGTTATAATGGTTATTGATTGATCGATTGAATTCTACGGTTATTATTTTTGCGAAAACAACATTATTGTTTTATCATTTAATTACAATAGTCATTACTTTTATACATTATAAATCACCTCTATACTAAACGTAACACTATAATCGAATTTATAAATAATCCATTTAAATAAATAAATATGAGTTGAGCTATACTATATTAAAAATCGTTTAAATATATATAAAAAAGATATTTTGGAATCTTTAATGAAAATTCTAATTTAAATATGGCTAATACGTTTAACATGATTATTATATCTTTTGTTTAAAATAAGACATAAATAAATAAAAAATACATTTTACACACATATATATATATATCAAAAAAATATATAATGAGATTATTTGTCAAAAACGTAAAACTTAATGGTGTCGGTTAAATATAATATTGTTTATTTATTAATAATATTATTTATTATTATTTAAACTAATAAAAACAACTAGAAAATATATATATTTTAAAAAAAAGGAGCCGGCCGGGACTCGAACCTGCGTGGCCGGCCGGTTCATAAGATTTAATCATAAACACACTTCTAACTGTGCTACCTTGCCAGTTGTTTTAAAATTGAAAACTATATATTAAATACTAAACCAGTTTACCCTAACATTCAAGAACAAACCCTAGATATTCAAATCGATACGATTCGTTCATAGTTTGGTTAAATTGAGTTGGGGTTTCAGCTAATCGCATAAAAACGAACATAAAGCAATGTTTAATTACCATGATTAATGATGTAATGGGTGAGATCGGCCGTCTAGGGTTTGTGTAAGGCCCCGTTACCGGTAGCCCTACTTTCGTGTTGGATTTACTCATAAACACAGTTCTAAATATCAGAGTTAATTAAAACATTTACGCGGAATATAAAACTTTCATAAAACATTACAATATTCCATAACTTGTCTCAAAACATCCTTTGTCTTTCACATTAAAACATTAAAATTAAAACATCATAAGTCTTCAGATGCCAGGCTCTTATTCTTCTGCCATGTGTCCCCGCTCAAGCCAGCTGTCTCATCCTACTCACCTGCGTGCATACTAAAAGTCAGCTACGCTGAGTGAGTTCTAGATAATCACATAATCATACCATTCACATAACATTATATTCTTTCATTCGTACTTTCATACTTTCATACTTCCTTACTTTCTTACTTTCTTACTTACTTACTTACTTCCTTTTGTATTAACTTACTTTCATATCTTACGTTATAAAGAGCATTACGCCCTACATTCCTCGAGTATTATTAGGGCTCGGTACCCTCCTTCCTCGAGTATTATTAGGGCTCGGTACCCTCCTTCCTCGAGTATTATTAGGGCTCGGTACCCTCTTTCCACGAGTATTATTAGGGCTCGGTTTGCCTCTTTCCACGAGTATTATTAGGGCTCGGTTTCCCTCTTTCCTCGAATATTAGTAGGGTTCGGTTCCCTAGTTCTCGAATATTAGTAGGGTTCGATTCCCTCTTCGTTACCATACAACCATACATCATACCTCGAGTATTATTAGGGCTCGGTACCCTTTTCGTAACCATACAACCATCCTTTCCTTCTTTTATTAACTTTATCACATTCATACACATAAGCATACATATCATACTTACCTTAACTTAGCGTTACAACCTGACAGTACGTGCAATATCCGAAGATCGTTCACGTACCGTCAAGCCATCATTCATACATTTCACATTATTCACATAAGGCATACACTTATCTCTTAGGATAAGCGTATTAACAAACATATTGAGTATGCACACAGCCCCGAAAACGTAACACATAAATGGGGCTAGAAACTCACCTGAACACGGTTACGTTCACCGTTAATCGTAATCCCTTTCTTCAGTTGTGCACGGCTGACTGTATAACAAGTATACGTATCAATTAACTATCACTTCTCATAATGTATTTCTATCTTTATATGACCCACAACGAACGGGGGTCCGGGGGCAGCGCCCTGGCAGCGGGGTCTAGGGGCGGCAGCCCCTAGCAGGGTCCAAGGGGCAGAGCCCCTGGCTGGGGTCGAGCTGCCAGGTCAGCTTGGAAAAATTTTATTTCCATGAACTGTCTTAACACATTTTTCATTAGATTTTTAATTTATTTTCTAAACGAACTTGGCTTTAGGCGAAGTTAAACCTCAGGCGAAGTTAAACCTCCTGCGAACTTAGCTTTAGGCGAAGTTAAACCTCAGGCGAACTTAGCTTTAGGCGAAGTTAAACCTCCTGCGAACTTAGCTTTAGGCGAAGTTAAACCTCAGGCGAACTTAGCTTTAGGCGAAGTTAAACCTCAGGCGAACTTATCATCAGGCGAACTTAAACCTCAGGCGAACTTGTCATCAGGCGAACTTAAACCTCAGGCGAACTTGTCATCAGGCGAACTTAGCTTGCAGGCGA